>NC_048283.1:325823-420886 GCF_009762535.1 Notolabrus celidotus | reverse complement strand
AGTGCAGTTTTTTTACTTCTACTAATGACCTTTTTAACACCTCCTTCATTTGTAGTGAAGTTTGGTCTTTGGGATGCATTCTCTACGAGCTCTGTACTCAACAGCCTGCGGTAAGTTACAGAGATATTAATATGTCATTAAAGTTAATTCAATTAATTGAATTACATATATTTATTGTGGAAGAAAGTAAGACTTGTAGACCTTCCCACGGGTTGTTAAATTCAGTCTCAAAATTCAAGGGCTAAATATTGCAATCTTTCAATATTCTGTGTTGCAAATGGCGATTTAAGTCAAAGGCACAAAGGATTATTTGATAACAGGTTTTCTTACTATTTATAACTTTGTCAAAGGCCAACATTCTAATCTTCGTTTGTGTTGAGTGTCTGCAATAGCATTTATTTTTGTACTTGATTGATCCGACTAGAATTTCATTTTTCTGCAGTTTTCTGCTGAGTCAACAGTCAAGCTCATCTCAAAGATTGTCAACAGTTCTGCTCCAGGTCTGGATAACAATTACTCTGCAGAGTTCCGTGACCTCCTGAGTGACATGTTGAACAAAGACCCTGACTCTAGACCAACCAGCCGTGATATTTTGGGACGTCCAATTATTTTAAGAAGTCTCTTAAAAAAGGTTTGAAAACTTGAAGAAATAAAAAAAACAACCAGACTAATACAAATCTTAAAATTCTTCTTAAGTGTTAAAATCCAGCAGGATATGCATGCAGCCTTATGTTTTGTTTTTCTCCTGATCAACTGAAGCAGCTCTGACATTGACTTTGTATCTTTTTATAGAGCAAAACGACTGTAGCTTACCTCCAGGCTCAGCTGAACAAGCTAACAGAAGTGGCAGACAGTCTGAAAAAAGTGCATACAGGCACCACCATCGGCAGTCTTACAGGAGGAGTGATCGGAGCAGCAGGTGGGATCACATCATTAGTGGGCCTTATTCTGGCTCCGTTTACTTTGGGAGCCTCTCTGATTGTCACTGGGATAGGGGTTGGAGTGGGTGTGGTAGGTGGAGTCACTGCTGGTGCCTCAAACATCACAAACATGGTCAATCAGTCCTCTAACCGCAAAGCTGTTAAAAGCATCATCAAAGAGTTTGATGAGAAAGTAAATGCTATCGCCATCTGGCTACAAGAGATTGGCCACAGTTTACAAACTTTGAGTGAACGTTCATCATCACAAATACCCAGTGGACAGGAGAGTTTCCCCGGAGAAACAGAGACAAAGGTAGCTGCAAGGATAGGTAGGAGCATAGGCACAGCAGCTTCTGAAATAGTACGAAATGTCAGAGTGGCAAACATTGGCAGAATTGCAGCCCAAGCTTCCAGGACAGTACGTGTGGCAGAAGTAGCAACTGGTGCTCTCTCTGGTTTATTTTTGGCATTTGATATCTTCTTTATTGCCATGGATGCCAAAGAGATTCACAAAATAAGACAGACAAATGAAGACGGTGAAACTTCCTCTGAGATCATGAAATTTGTCCACTCTGTCAGAAAGTCTGCAGAAGAGTTGCAGGGAGTCTTGGATGAGTTTCAAGAAACCATCTTAGAAGTCGAATTTCTTGAGGATGAGACAGAGTTGGAATGGGACCCTCTTAAAGCATAGTAAACCAGAGGTTACATCATGCCACCCTGCAGAACAGACAAAAAATAGCCAGTTAATCTTTCTCCTGAAAAAGTGATTGTTAAATGCATTGTAAAGTCATGATTTCTTATAACTGCTTTCCATTTCTTATAAATGTAGATACACAATGCCTTTAAAAATCTGGACTGTGCCATGTATTACAGCAAAATCAAATAGATCAGTGACATTTGAGAACCGTTTGGTGGATCTACCAAGCCAGTGATTTCTCTCTTGATGTAAAAATCATCAGCTGATCAAATCATGTAATTATAGATTCTGAAGTTATTTCATATACTCTTCAAAATTATACTTTTTTTTAACATTTTCTTTCATTTTGTTGAGTGTTAATGAGTTTATTCATGACAGCACTGCAGGAATAAATATATGACAGAGCAAAAAGTAACTACTCACTTTAAGACAGCTAGTAACCTGAAAAAATTGAATTTTAAATTGTTGTTTTTAAATCTACTTCAAAATCAAAGTGTTTTTTTTCTTTTCATGTCTGTTTTTAATCATTGATACCTTTATGTTATTGTTGCATAGAATAAGAGGATCCTGATTCAGCTGTTGGATTTCACTCACCCTGCATTGATGTATTTGATCACGTACAAATAAATAAAAGTGGTGTTGAGAATTTTGATGAAGAAAAACTTGGTATCTTTTCTTTTTACTGTTATAAATCTCATGGAGAGGGTTTAGCATGTTGCAGGGAGGTGAAGACACGCCCTAAATATTTCAGACTATTGATTTAACTCTGTCTCAATCCCCTCAGTCTCTCTGACTCCACAGACAAATCAATACAGAAAGTTTATTAATGCTGAAATATCACCATCGCTATGGGCGTTAGCTTCAGGTTAATGAACGAGCTTGTAGCAGAGAGTGAGTGAAGGGATCAGCGTGCTAATGCTAGCTGCAGTTAGCTCATCCACTAAGCTAGTTTCAAAGCGACAGACTATTTCAGACTATCTCTGGGTCTTGTTCGTGAGTGGGGCTGAAATGGAGAGTGAGATCGACAGATCAGATTTAGAGGTGTACCGGGCACGTCCAACTGGGAGAAGGCCCCGGGGTAGACCCAGAACGCGGTGGAGGGATTATATACCCCCCCTGGTCTGGGATCACCTCGGGATTCTCCAGGAGGAGCTGGAAAGTGTTGCTGGATAAGAAGATCCCGAGTAGGAGAGAGCTGCATCCAGTCTTTCACAGAGAGGAAGTAAAACTGCTGAACCTTACATGATACACTACGAGCTAACGCTAACCTACAGCTTAAGTTATCAGCTCACTTCATTTGGAGAACGATCAGTGTGTGCTCTACTCTTAGTCCACTTCCCTCCTCCCAGTTTACTGAGCTGGTGAAGTGCACCAACACCCCAACAACGAGGTGCTTCAGTGCAGGAAAACAATCAAGATGCATCAATTAGGTTATTTAATCCAACATGATGTCCTTGTTTTCTTATTTCCAAGTCTGTAAGATGTTTTATGTTCTCGCTCTTCTCTGCTTGTAGATGTTTTCATGCTTTGTTTCTGTTGTTGTGGGCTGTCTGCTCTCTCGGGGGTTTTTGGGCGGTTGCTTTTTAAAGTGTTATTCTACGTGGAGGCAGCTCTGGAGAAGGTGAACACTCACAGGATGTATAACTGAGATTCTACAGTATTTAAATGATGACAAATACACAATATGAATAAAAAAACCTCTGTTCTGAGAAGTGTTTCATATATCACAGTTTCACAAAGTAAGTGGGCTTCTGCAGGACACAAAAGACGGCCATTATGTTGAGTGACAGAAGACTGAGCTGAGTCTGAACCCTGGTGGTCTAATAACAGCCGATCCATTATAACTGAGGGATCTGAATGAGTCACTGATAGTCTGCAGACGCTAAAAACAGCTCCAGAAAGTCACCACAGAGTCGGAGGAAATGGAAATGTGACGTCTGAGCTCCACAGGAGGCTCGGAGCTCATCGTGGAGGCAGAGAGTGACTGACAGCGCTTCTTTATCCAGATCTCATTAATTACAAACTGATTACATCCTGCATCAGCGGCTCCAGGTGTGGAAGAACTGAGTTATTAGTGTTGTTGAGTTATTTCTTGGACCTTCGGTTTCATGCAGATTTAGTTTCTATCACAGTTAATATTCAAACTGTCTTTACTCACAGGAGTCTGGATGCTCTGATGTATCGGGTGAGTATTGGTATCATCCAGTACTTAAGGGATGAATGCTGGAAATACAATGCCGCCAAGCGGACCAATCACAGGGCTTGCGGTCTGCGTTGATTCGATGCATAGTGTGGATATGGGACTCCACACCTCACTCTTATATACTCACAATTGTCACTATTTACTCAATCACATTCATTTACTTAATCATATTATATCATATTAATTTTACTCATATAGCCAAATATACTAATCATCACGAGTGTTTAGATACATATATAGCGTGTACTGAAACCATGCAGCTTGGCACCACGGAGAACTGAGACCTGTACAGTATTGAGGCCTCTGTCACCCTGAACATCTGAGAGAGTGGAAAAGTACTAAGAACCAAAGAACGCCATGACTGCATGTCTGGATAGCGGAAAACCATAACAACAAGAAGGACCTGAAGGTCGTAGTCACAACGACATATCAAAAGTAAGACGTAATGTAGCCAAAAACAGGAACCAGGGCCTTGGGAGAATTCCATGCATCAGCAGACATAGGTTCAGTATCCCAGGAATTAAGGGGGGCAGGTGGCAGACCACACGTAGCTGATGTGCATTGGTGAATGATGAGAGAACGTTATCCTTGAGGGTAGACAGGAATGTGTGTGCGCTAACTTTCACGTTACAGGACAACTTCTCAGGCCTGGAGGAGTATGATGGGAGTCAGAACGAGGAGGACGTGGACGCGCCTCGGGCCAATGAGGGGGAGGCAACGCCCTCAAATTATGCACAATTCAAATTCATCCTATGTGTTAATAAATACTGGGTCAGGGAAAAAGTAGTTAGTTCAGACTTCGCGAACTGAACAGCACTGTTGTTGATCAGGGACACGATAGTCAGACCCAGAGCTCTGTACACTTTGCAATTTCTACTGGTGTTTAGAATAAAGCTGATTTTTGAAACTTCAATACCTCCTCCTATTTTTCTTCATCAAACGAACACGCGAGGACCAGGCATTCAGAGAGGTCCTCCAACAATAGTTACATTTTGGAGGAGGTGCGCGTCAGGATCTCAAGGTCCAGCCAGGGGGGAGGAGGGTCAGAATTTCATCTCTGCTTTTTGCAGACGATGTGGTTCTGTTGGCTCCTTCGAGCTGGGACCTCCAGCGGGGATTGGGGCGGTTTGCAGCTGAGTGTGAAGTGGCCAGGATGAGAGTCAGCACCTCCAAGTCTGAGGCCATGGTTCTCTGCCGAAAACAATGGATAGCCCTCTCTCGGTGGGGAGCGAGTCTTTGCCCCAAGTGGGGCAGTTTAAGTATCTCAAGGTCTTGTTCGTGAGTTGGGGTAAAATGGAGTGCAAGATCAACAGGTGGATTGGTGCAGCGTCAGCAGTTATGCGTGGGTTGTACAGGACCGTTGTGGAGAAGAGGGAGCTGAGCTGGAAGCTTTCAATTTACCTGCCGGTCTACGTTCCAACCCTCACCTAGGGTCATGAGCTGTGGGTCAGGACCGAAAGGACAAGCGGCTGAGATGAGTTTCCTCCAAAGGGTGTCTGGGCTCAGCCTTAGAGAGAGGGTCAGGAGCTCAGACATCCAGAGAGAGCTTGGAGTAGAGCTGCTGCCCTTCACATTGAAAGAAGTCCGCTGAGGTGGTTCGGGCATCTGATAAGGATGCCTCCCAGACGCCTCCCTTTAGAGGAGTTTGGCACGTCCAACTGGGAGATGGCCTAGAACTCGTGGAGGGATTATATCTCCCGCCTGGTCTTGGATTGCCTCAGAATTCCCCAGGAGGAGCTGGAAAGTGTTGCTGAGGAGAGAGATGTCTGGGTCAATTGTTTTGGACTGCTACCTCTGTGACCCGACCCTGGATAAATGGAAGAAGATGGATGGATGGATGTGTGTCAGCTACTTGCTTAGGCCTCTGTGTAGGTACGGAGGCTACGCCAACGATTTGACACAGGAGTATAAATCAGGCTTCAGCCACACTCGGCAAACCAGGTTTTCAAGGTTTTCCTGCAGACTCTGTGATCAGCCTTGTTAGATAAATTGTTCTACATCATTGTTTTGAGTGTTTTCTTATCCGCAGACTTGTAGGTTAGTTGAGTTTAAATTTCCACGTCTCAGATTCAGAGACAAACTGTCCTGCTGGTTCAGAGACTTCAGACCACTCAGGACTTGAAAATCCATTACCAGAGGTGGTCGGCAGTGACGTGAGCTTCATGCGATGTGCTGTAAATTGGTAAAATCTAAAGAGGAGCTGCGGGCTGTAATTACTTTAATCTTCAAAGCTTCAGGCTGTAATTAGAGCCGGAGTGTGACATGGATTATCCCCATGATGGGTCTCTTTAAAATAACCTCATGATTGCAGCTATTATCCTCAGTCTGAAGGTGACGATCGGTCGCTTTGATCAGGGACTAAAGCGAAGGAAGACATATCATCTCTTTTTTAATCTACAGACATATAGAAGTTATTTCAGACCCCTCTGTTATTATATCTTCACCTCTTATTCATACACTACTTCTCACTCTGCAGGAACTTCAGCGACAGCAAAGGAAGCTCAATCAAGAAAGCAGTGGTGTGAAGATCTATCAATACTGTTTTTATCTGCCCTCATAATGCGCGTATAAAACCCTCCTTCACTGATACAGACACTTTTATATCCAGACCCAAGGCATGTCTGTTTCTGTGTCTCTATCCAAGCTGTCAGGTAGATACCGACAGAGTGAAATCCATCCATCCATTATCTAAAATGCTTATCCTGTTTGGGGTCCTGGGGGGCCAGAGCCAATCACAACTATCATTGGGGGAGATCAGGTCGCCAGCCTATCCCAGAGCATGTAAAGACAACCAGACACGCTCCAGCTCGCAGGTTACGGGCGACTCAGAGTCACAAATTAATAAAACACATCTCTGGATTGTGGGGGGAAGCCGGAGCACCCAGAGGGAACTCATGCATGCAGAAGGAGAGCACGGAAACTCCACAGAGAAAGTCGAAGAAGAAGAAGAAGAAGAAGAAGAAGAAGAAGAAGAAGAAGAAGAAGAAGAAGAAGAAGAAGAAGAAGAACGTACTTTTTTAATCCCCAGGGGGAAATTCAAGTCAGTGTGGGAAGAAGAACTATCGTCTACTAGTTTATTGATGGTGGATGGAGGGAGTGTTAAAGGTGACATATCACGCTTTTTTCATCAACATATATTGGTCTAAGAGGTCCCCAAAACATGTCTTTAAAGTTTATGCTCAAAAAAACACTTTGAAATCAGATTCTGGTCTGCCTGTAAACCCTCTTCTTCAGTCCTCCTCAGAACAGTCTGTTTTCTCTCTGACCACGCCCCCTCAGGAAGTGGGTGTGGCCTCGGCTGTCCAGCACGTTGATCTAATGTTTACATGTTGGCTGAATATACACGGCTGCTCACAGACCTGCGTTACTTCAACCCTCTGAATCTGATCCAGAATCTGATCCTGACGGAGAGGCGCCTGCAGCAGGACCTTTCTGAACCATTGGTCACAGATTTAGTGTTTCTTGTTGTTTTATTTGTCAGCATGTCGACGTGTGTCTTGGTACACAGCTACCAACATGTAGCTATGTGGCTATGCTAACTAGCGCTAGCACTTTTCCATGCAAACTAAAACTCATCCACTAGATCTTCAAATCTGCAGACGTGGGGAGTCAAAGCGACCTTTGTGTTTATTAAGACAGCCTACAACTAGCATGCCTCCCTCCTAAGCTCCTTGTTAGCACACATGTGTGCAGGGAATGAAAAACGGAGGAGGGGTTGAGTTGTATTTTATACAGTCTATGGGCTGAACAAGCTCCGAGCTCTGACTTCCTGTTACAGACCGGATGGCGTTGTGACGTATGAAAAACACTGAAAACTGAAACGGCTGGTTTCAGCACACATTTACAGAAAGGTGGAGAAATCAGAACAGGGGCAGAATGGATTCTTTTACTTTTCAGGGGGTTTGTAGACAGGGACACAGATTTCAGGGAGAGAACCATTAAAAAGTCCATTTTGCATGATATGTCACCTTTAACATGGAAGTAAAATCTCCTCAGTCAGGACACCAAACTTATCTGTGTGGGAAACACTGGCGGTGCATCCTAGACTGCAAGATCTTAACGACACATTTAATCAATCAATCAAGCTTTATTTATAGAAATACTTTCATAAAAAACAACCCAAAGAGATTTACAGCGACTGAAAACAAGAAGCAGAAATTAAATAAGGGCAAGACATTAAAAAACAAAAATGGATTTTAAAATAGAGACTAATGCACACCAACAACAATAGAATGTGTGTAATTAATCTAATTTAAAGCATCAAATTAATATTAAGAATATAGATAGTTAAAATAAATTAATTATAAAAGGTAAGGATAAGAGTTGAAAATAAAATTAAGGCTAAAAATGTCAATAAAACTGAGTAGATCAATTAAAAAAAATAAACTAATAAAATTAAACAGTTAAAATTAATAAAATAATAAAACATTAAAATCAATATAATAGTAAAAGGTAGGTAATAAAATTGTTAAACCCCACCTAAAAGCCAGACTGAATAAATAAGTTTTTAGTTTACGTTTAAAAGTCTTAATATCTTTCAGCTCCTCTCAGATTTAAAGGTGACATATCATGCAAAATTGACTTTTTAATGGTTCTTTACCTGAAATCTGTGTCCCTGGCATGTCTACAAACCCCCCGAGAATGAAAAGAATTCATTCTGCCCCTGTTCTGATTTCTCCACCTTTCTGTAAATGTGTGCTGAAACCAGCCGTTTCAGACTTCCGTGTTTTTGTTACGTAACAACGCCATCCGGTCTGTAACAGGAAGTCAGAGCTCGGAGCTTGTTCAGCCCATAGACTGTATAAAATACAACTCAACCCCTCCTCCGTTTTTCATTCCCTGCACACATGTGTGCTAACAAGGAGCTTAGGAGGGAGGCATGCTAGTTGTAGGCTGTCTTAATAAACACAAAGGTCGGTTTTACTCCCCACGTCTGCAGATTTGAAGATCTAGTGGATGATTTTTATTTGTCATGGATAAGTGCTAGCGCTAATTAGCATAGCCACATAGCTACATGTTCATAGCTGTAGCTGTAGCTGTAGCTGTGTACCAAGACACACGTCGACATACTGACAAATAAAACAACAAGAAACACTAAATCTGTGACCAATCCTTCATAAAAGGTCCCGCTGCCTTTCTGGCAGAGGTCGCTTTGACTCCCCACGTCTGCAGATTTGAAGATCTAGTGGATGATTTTTATTTATCATGGATAAGTGCTAGCGCTAGTTAGCATAGCTACATGTTCGTAGCTGTGTACCAAGACACACGTCTACATACTGACAAATAAAACAACAAGAAACACTAAATCTGTGACCAATGGTTCAGAAAGGTCCTGCTGCAGGCGCCTCTCCGTCAGGATCAGATTCTGGATCAGATTCAGAGAGTTGAAGTAACGCGGGTCTGTGAGCAGCCGTGTATATTCAGCCAACATGTAAACATTAGATCAACGTGCTGGAGAGCCGAGACACATCCACTTCCTGAGGGGGCGTGGTCAGAGAGAAAACAGACTGTTCTGAGGAGGAATGAAGAAGAGGACTTTTCAGGCAGACCAAGATCTGATTTCAAAGTGTTTTTTTGAGCATAAACTTTAAAGACATGTTTTGGGGACCTCTTAGACCAATATATGTTGATGAAAAAAGCGTGATATGTCCCCTTTAAAATACTCTGTTATAAGATTAAATACTCACCAGGCCTGACCCTGCTCCTGAAAACAGGAAGTGCAAAGTGAAGACGTCGTCCACCTCGCTGAATGTCTGCTCATCAAGAGCAACATGTTCTTATATTTTTACTCTGCAAATTATTGTTTGTAGTCTTTACAGTTCTTTGTGTCAGCACAGTTTTATTACATGGTACAGTGTGGCTGCCCCTAATCTTATTTTGTTTATTAATGATGGTAAAGATAATAAAAATACAGAAAAATAAAATAAAAATAGAAGTAAATAACTCAATTTTATTACATTTTCTTTCTTTTAATGTTTCTTTATGTGACGCTCTTAGTGATCTCTGTCTGTGAAAAGTGAGATATAAATAAAGTTTACTTACCTGCTGCCTGTTTCCAACACTTCAAAATGCTCACATCCAGCCGCCATGTTGAATCTTGTTGTAGCTTTAATTGTGCAAAATTAAAGCGTCACCTTGGCCGATTATAAAGGTGGAAATTCAGACGGCGGGTGGGCGATCTTCATTCGTCAGGAAACGAGCTGCAAATACTGAAACAACTGCTATGACACCAACGCGCTCTGATATTTATATTCTATAATTACAATAAGAAAATCTACTTTTTAACTCTTTTTATAAATAAAGAAAAGAATGATTTTATTAAAATGACTGTCATTTTGTCAGACACTTGTATTAAATGGCATAAAAACTGTTTTTGCAGACCCTGTGATATCTATGAATATTATTTTATTGCTCAAAGATTTAATATAATATTATGTTATGATGAAACTTTTGATTTAAGCCCTTTGTGAGCTTTTAAACTTCACTTATTTAAAATGAGGAGTTATAAACAGCTCAGTATTTTCCTCTGATATCTTATAGAGTAATAAAAAGTCATGTTAAATTAAAATAAGGTTTTAAATTAAAGTAGAAACTCTTTAAATTTGTTCCTTCAGTATTCTACCAAACTAGCATACAGCTACAGCTAGCAGGTTAGATTCAGCTAATGCTAACAGCTAAGCTAACAGACCTTGATGTTGTTCTTACCTTAAAGCAGGAGTCAGTCAGACTTCTCTTCATGAATATCTCTGTTTTAACTTTGAACCTTCATATTTAAAGTCTTATTAATCTGTTTCTTTGTGTTATTGTGTTCAAAATATTAAAATAAACCTTTAACTGACGATTCTTTGACTTCTTCGGTGGATGTAACAAACAGTAAAGATGTGTTACAGTGTGAAGGCGCGCTGTCGCCACCTAGTGGACACAGAGAGAACTGATGAAAGCCCGCCGGCTCTCCTCTGTATTAGTCTGTTACAGGCGCCACAGCGACACCCTGCGGCGGGGAGTGTTACTGCAGGGAGCTGCTGCTTTCAGGTTTCTTACTTTTTTCTCCTGTTTCTATAAATAAATATATAAATATATATATTCATATAAATATGAAGAAATGTGTGTGTTTGCATTTATCTAACTAATGTTAAATCATACAGCGTTTATTACACATTGTATTTGTTAATCCATAAATAAAGATAACTTAATGTCTTCATATTAATCTACAATGTTGAAAATAATTAAAATAAATAAAAAACATTGAATGAGAAGGTGTGTCCAAACTTTTGACCGGTGGTGTAGATCAGGAAGCTGACAGGAAGATTATAAATCAGGGACCGACAAAGAAGTGGTGGGTTTTAATAAATTCATACTTACTTTCACTCATTTAAAAATGTGTAAATCCACTTTTCTGAATGAGATTTTTACTGACTTCAAATAACGGAAGAGGATTAGGGCGACTAAAAAAAAACATGGTGGGCAAAACAAGTTTTCAGGTGTAATTATCTTTTTTTCTGAGATAAAAGTCAGAATTCTGTTTAATCTCTGAATTCTCACTTTTTAAAAGAATTCTAGAATTCTGACTTTTTTCTGCTCGCCTCTCCTCCAAATTCTAGAATTCTGAAATTCATGTCAGAATTCTAGAATTCTTTATTAAAAAAAGTCTAGAATTCTGAGATAAAAGTCAGAGTTCTAGAATTCTTAGATGAAAGGCAGAATTCTGTCTTATATCTCCTAATTCTCTTTTTTTTAAAATAATTCTAGAACTCTGACTTTAATCTCATATTCTAGAATTTTGGAGTAATTTCTTTTTAATTCTGAGATAAAGTCAGAATTCTGATTCAGAACAATAAAATTAAAAAAATGAAACCTTAAATTTTTTATTTTTTTTTGCTCGCCTCGATAATTTAAAGCTTGAATTCTGAGATATATTCAAAGTTATGACTTTAATCTCAGAATTAAAAAATAAACATGACACCTTAAAAATGCTGTTTCGCTCGCCCGCCCTCCAGGATTCTTAAATTGTCAAAATTCTAGATTTCTGAAGTGACTTAAAGAATTCTAGAATCAGAGATCAAAGTCTGAATTTTGAGCTAAATTTAGAATTATTACTTTAATCTCAGAATAAAAATAAAAATACACCCTAAAAAACATTTTTGTTATGTTTGCTTACCCGCCCTCCATAACATTATTTTCCAGTGGCCCTAATCCTTTTTGGATCAAATAGAAATTTTTGACTAACGCAGACATCCATTCAATCAATAATAAATCAATCAAGTGAAATTCATTAACTTTAAAACTGACGAACTTACAGTAAGTCTCCTTTAAATGTACTTTTAGAATATTCCACTCTGTGAAAATCCAACAGACCGTCGTTTTCTGACTCACCTCTGAAACACTGGAGTAAAATCCTGTAACATGTTGCATTAATACATCAATAATTCACAAACAGGAGCTTTAAAAACTTCTCTCTGTCACTGAATCTTCTCCTGATTAATGTTTGTTAAAGTTCCTCTGAGTGTCACTTTCATCAGTGTGGACTGACGTGAGGCAGAATGAATCCCCTTCCACTGAACTTAATAAACATGCAGTTTAATATTTAAACAAACGCTGAGGGATTGTTTTAATGACGCTCCGGGTGTGATCTGTTTTGCATTTCTTTGAACATTTAATAATTTATTAATATCAGCGTGACTTTGACGTCTCTGCAGGTCAGAGTTCCTCGAAAAACAAGGACTTCCCGCTGTACGATGACTCCCATCCTCCCAGTTCAGTTTATTGTTTCAGATTATTTGAATTATTGATGCTAACACTGTGTTTCTCTTGATTCATAATTCATCCTCTCACGCTGTTTCAAGCGTTCTTTAATTTTAAGATCAAGTAAAAGAAGTGAATAAAGACACACAATCAGGCTTTAAGTAATACATTATTTATCCATAACATACACTTAAAGGTTTCTGAGAGAATTAGTCATAATCTGTGATATGCTGGGTTACATTCTGATTGATTAAGCCCTTTTTTTTTTTTAAGCTTTTAAAAGAATTAAAACAACAAAAATCAAAAATCTAAGAAAAACGACACCGAGAGGAAATCACACCTCCGTCAGACAAACACACTTCATCATCTTTCAGTCGCCCGGGACGTCTCCACATCTCACCGCGCAGCATCTGCAGCTCCACTCCTCCACTCCTCCACTCCTCCACTCCTCCCTCCTCCACTCCCCCACTCCTCCACTCCTCCCTCCTCCACTCCTCCACTCCTCCACTCCTCCACTCCTCCACTCCTCCACCACGTCACGCTGAGAGCGACAGGTAGGAATCAGAGAGGCTTTTACTGGAGCAGGATGTGCTCCGGAAGAAGCTTTTAGCGTGGACCTTGAGTTTACAGAATGACACTTTGATGAACATCCTCTCAGGGTTTCTGTTTCTAGAAGCTCTTCCCCTCCGGCACAGGAAGTGATCGGATTATTCCCTGAACTCAGTTTCATGAAAATCAACAATCATCCTGCTGCTGAAGCTCGAGCTCGCCACAGACTGTAGGAGAGGACGTTACCCTGAGGTCCCTCTAACGTCCAGCAGGGGGAGACGCCTCTGTTTACCTCTCAGCTGAAGGATTCTAGAACTCTGACTTTAATCTAAGAATTCTAGAACTCTGCCTTTAATCTATGAATTCTAGAATTCTGACTTTAACCTATGAATTCTAGAATTCTGACCTTAATCTATGAATTCTAGAACTCTGCCTTTAATCTAAGAATTCTAGAACTCTGACTTTAATTTATGAATTCTAGAATTCTGACTTTAATTTATGAATTCTAGAACTCTGACTTTAATCTATGAATTCTAGAATTCTGACTTTAATCTATGAATTCTAGAACTCTGACTTTAATTTATGAATTCTAGAACTCTGACTTTAATCTAAGAATTCTAGAACTCTGCCTTTAATCTATGAATTCTAGAATTCTGACTTTAACCTATGAATTCTAGAATTCTGACCTTAATCTATGAATTCTAGAACTCTGACTTTAATTTATGAATTCTAGAACTCTGACTTTAATCTAAGAATTCTAGAACTCTGCCTTTAATCTATGAATTCTAGAACTCTGACTTTAATTTATGAATTCTAGAACTCTGACTTTAATCTAAGAATTCTAGAACTCTGCCTTTAATCTATGAATTCTAGAATTCTGACTTTAACCTATGAATTCTAGAATTCTGACCTTAATCTATGAATTCTAGAACTCTGCCTTTAATCTAAGAATTCTAGAACTCTGACTTTAATTTATGAATTCTAGAATTCTGACTTTAATTTATGAATTCTAGAACTCTGACTTTAATCTATGAATTCTAGAATTCTGACTTTAATCTATGAATTCTAGAATTCTGACTTTAATTTATGAATTCTAGAACTCTGACTTTAATCTAAGAATTCTAGAACTCTGCCTTTAATCTATGAATTCTAGAATTCTGACTTTAACCTATGAATTCTAGAATTCTGACCTTAATCTATGAATTCTAGAACTCTGCCTTTAATCTAAGAATTCTAGAACTCTGACTTTAATTTATGAATTCTAGAATTCTGACTTTAATTTATGAATTCTAGAACTCTGCCTTTAATCTAAGAATTCTAGAACTCTGACTTTAATTTATGAATTCTAGAACTCTGACTTTAATTTATGAATTCTAGAACTCTGACTTTAATCTAAGAATTCTAGAACTCTGACTTTAATCTAAGAATTCTAGAACTCTGACTTTAATCTAAGAATTCTAGAACTCTGACTTTAATTTATGAATTCTAGAATTCTGACTTTAATCTAAGAATTCTAGAACTCTGACTTTAATTTATGAATTCTAGAACTCTGACTTTAATCTATGAATTCTAGAATTCTGACTTTAATCTAAGAATTCTAGAACTCTGACTTTAATCTAAGAATTCTAGAACTCTGACTTTAATTTATGAATTCTAGAACTCTGACTTTAATCTATGAATTCTAGAACTCTGACTTTAATCTATGAATTCTAGAATTCTGACTTTAATCTAAGAATTCTAGAACTCTGACTTTAATTTATGAATTCTAGAACTCTGACTTTAATCTAAGAATTCTAGAACTCTGACTTTAATCTAAGAATTCTAGAACTCTGACTTTAATCTAAGAATTCTAGAACTCTGACTTTAATCTAAGAATTCTAGAACTCTGACTTTAATTTATGAATTCTAGAATTCTGACTTTAATCCATGAATTCTAGAATTCTGACTTTAATCTATTAATTCTAGAACTCTGACTTTAATCTGATAATTCTAGAACTCTGACTTTAATCTAAGAATTCTAGAACTCTGACTTTAATCTAAGAATTCTAGAACTCTGACTTTAATCTAAGAATTCTAGAACTCTGACTTTAATCTAAGAATTCTAGAACTCTGACTTTAATCTAAGAATTCTAGAACTCTGACTTTAATCTAAGAATTCTAGAACTCTGACTTTAATTTATGAATTCTAGAATTCTGACTTTAATCCATGAATTCTAGAATTCTGACTTTAATCTATTAATTCTAGAACTCTGACTTTAATCTGATAATTCTAGAACTCTGACTTTAATCTAAGAATTCTAGAACTCTGACTTTAATCTAAGAATTCTAGAACTCTGACTTTAATCTAAGAATTCTAGAACTCTGACTTTAATCTAAGAATTCTAGAACTCTGACTTTAATCTAAGAATTCTAGAACTCTGACTTTAATCTAAGAATTCTAGAACTCTGACTTTAATTTATGAATTCTAGAATTCTGACTTTAATCCATGAATTCTAGAATTCTGACTTTAATCTATTAATTCTAGAACTCTGACTTTAATCTGAGAATTCTAGAACTCTGACTTTAATCTAAGAATTCTAGAACTCTGCCTTTAATCTAAGAATTCTAGAACTCTGCCTTTAATCTAAGAATTCTAGAACTCTGCCTTTAATCTAAGAATTCTAGAACTCTGCCTTTAATCTAAGAATTCTAGAACTCTGACTTTAATCTAAGAATTCTAGAACTCTGCCTTTAATTTATGAATTCTAGAATTCTGACTTTAATCCATGAATTCTAGAATTCTGACTTTAATCTATTAATTCTAGAACTCTGACTTTAATCTGAGAATTCTAGAACTCTGACTTTAATCTAAGAATTCTAGAACTCTGCCTTTAATCTAAGAATTCTAGAACTCTGCCTTTAATCTAAGAATTCTAGAACTCTGCCTTTAATCTAAGAATTCTAGAACTCTGCCTTTAATCTAAGAATTCTAGAACTCTGACTTTAATCTAAGAATTCTAGAACTCTGCCTTTAATCTGAGAATTCTGACTTTATTCCATGAATTCCTGGTGAAGGCACCAGGACAGATACGTTCACTTGTTATACAGTCTGTGACCCAGCTGACAACCTTAGTGGAGAACAAACGTGTGATGAAGAGCGTGAAGAAGCTGCAGATGCTGCTGAGGTGAGCTGAGAGGAGGAGGAGGAGGAGGAGGAGGAGGAGGAGGAGGAGGAGGAGGAGAAGGAGGAGGAGGAGGAGGAGGAGGAGGAGGAGGAGGAGGAGGAGGAGGAGGAAAAGGAGGAGGAGGAGGAGGGACACATCATCATTTGAGAACTGATCAGAACTGTACAACAAAAACAAAAAACCCAAACACATCTGTACAAATGTACAAAAATCAACAGGATTAAAACATGAAGACTCGTGGTTTTAAAATCACGCCGTGACGTCGCCGTGACGACGCCGTGACTCGGCCTGCAGCGGAGTCAGCGAGCCCGCTTCGTTAAGTGCAATCCACAGCACACCTGCGGCCGGACTCGTCTGTGCGGTCCCGTCCGCGGCGAGTATAAAGGACAGCTGGTTAGTGATCGTTAATCTCTCTAATCAGTCCGGCTGCTCGTTCTGCAGCGACACGTTCATTCATTCTGTAAAATCAAAAAACATAGAAGAAGAAAATGATCCCTTTCTGCTCCGGGTGGGTGTGAGACGTGAGACGCAGCTTTAACGTATTATTCTCAGGAGAGGAAACGTCACACCAGGACACCTTGTGTGTAAAAATGCACCTTGAAGAGTTCCTGCTTGGTACCTAAAGCCACTCAGATCCTCAGATTCACATCGTGACAAAGATAAATAACAGTCCTGATGGAGAAACAGATCCTCCAGTTTGGAGAACTGAACTTTCCCCTCCCTACAGACGTGGAAACATCCGGTCCAGGCTCTGGTTATCAGGAGAGCGAGGAAGGCCGATTCAAGGCAGGATAATCCCGCCTTGTCTGCAGCTCACAGAGGCGTAGCGTCGGGGTAAAGATGTTCCCCCGGCCTCTCACGCTGCGATGTGAAATCAAGCATTGCAGAGTTCGTTAGGTAAGCGTTAGAAGCAGAACTTTATTGCAGCGCTGTTGCAACGACTTCTTGAGAATAAGATCACGACTGGAAGCGGTGAGATTTTAGATTTCTGTTTCATTCAGGAGTTTGTTCTCTGTTGTGTTTTTCCACCACACCTTTAAAAAACGATTCATGTCGTCTTCAAAACAGCAGAAATAAATGTTACTGCTGTGGTGTAACACAAGATCAGGACTCAGGTGTGTTTCAAAGTGAAGAGTTGAGATGTTTAAGCTCTTATTCTGCAAGACTGAAGTCTTTGTGATTTGATTTTAAAGTATGCAACATGTCAGGTCGTGGGGTTTTGTCTGTTCTGGCTCACTGCAGGACGACATGTTCACACTCAGGTAGTCTGCAGGACGGCAAACTGTAACCATGCAAGACTTTATAAATCACGCTGATGTGAAAACGGTGAGATCTGATCCAAACAGACATGTTTCTCACGTCTTAAAGGAGGGTCAATATGCCAGAGCGTCTGTTTGAAATGCATTTGGAGTTTAATATCTCTCTGAACTGTGACGCCTGATTAGAGGGACACAGCTTCCATGCATCTGCAGAACACGTCACTCTTGTGCAGCGATAAGGAGACAATAAACGCTTTTATGATCCACAATTTGACGCTTGTAAACCCCCGATGTGAAGATGCTGCTGCTGCATGAAGCACAAGACAAAACAGGACAGAGAACAAGACTCATCTGCAAGTAGCATCCAAATCCTGGACCTGGTCTTTGATTTAAGGAGCTGAGGGGGTCGTGTTTTTAAAATCTGTTTCTGCAAAATAAGTGAAAAACTTAAAGAGTCAGAGTTGAAGAGTTGAAGCACAGAAATCAAATATAAGTTGAGTGTTTTTGCTTCTTTAAAAAAGGGAATGAAACTCTCCACTGCAGCAGGTGGTTCATCATGACCCAGAGCAGCCTTTTCACTTCCTGGTACGGAGGCGGGTCACATGATGTCAGTCACACACCTGTCACATGGTCTGTGCTTCTCAGAGGAGAGGAAGGAAGGAGGAGAGGACGGCTGTGAGACCTCACAGGAAGAGTCAGTTAGTTTGACTTCCTGACCTTTCCTTTCCCGTAATCACAAACTGACTCTGCTCCCGAGGAAGGAGGGATGACGAGGAGTGATGCAAGACGAGACAAACACTCCCTGGTTATTGCGTTCACTCGTTCACTCATTCACTGGAAGAACCAGATCATCAGTGCTGCTATTTTTACTCTCTGGGAACATTGCATCATGTTTTGTATCACCTTATGATTTCAAAATAAGAGAGAAGAGAGGTGCAGCTTTTTAGGGAAGTCCAAAACTCTGAGTCTTTGAGCTTTTTCCACCACAGGAACACAAACATGCAGCGCTGCTTTGATTTGAAACACGGCGTTCAGGGGAAGACGTTACGAATGTTTGGGTCTCAGCTCTTCCAGTCCTGACCCACTTCTTCCTCTCAATGTGAAGTGGAGCTGCAGGAATGTTCACAGAAGTCAGAACCGTCATTATTTCATCAACAACTTCTCCCCCCCCGATTAACATTCCTGACACTCGCCGTAAGACGAGTGGACGAGCAGGTCTGCAGGACGGCTTCTGTCACGCCCTCTGAGTCCAGGTTTGCAGAGACGTTGAGCATGCACCTTCAGGGACGTTTCAATCCAGTTCAGGGAGCTGGGACGCGTGCCGGGGAGTTTAAAGAGCACCTGAGACCTGTGTAGACCGAGTCCAGTGTTTCCCACCTGCACGATAACTTTGGGGCGCTATGAGCAGCTTGTCATCCTGCGCTCTCTGCGTCACTAGCACGCCTCGTCCTCACACACCATCACACGTCACCTGTTGTGTTTCCAACATGCGAGTCATGATGCTGTTTGGGCGTGAAGCTAAAGTTCAGACTCGTACAGAGAGGAGGCGAGGCGAGGCGAGGCGGGACACACGGCTGTCTGTGCAGGGTAAATACGTTCTGTGGGAAACACTGGAGTCGTTGTTTTAACAGTAAATATTCCACATGTCTGTCCTCAGGTACCAGGAAGTCAGAGACTGTGTTTCTACATAGTTTCATTAAATCCTGTCTTTAAACTTATTTTTATTCTTTGTATTTTAACCCTGATGAGTGTGTGTGTGGTCTCAGTCTGTTCTTTAATTAAATGTTAAAGTGTTTTCATGGGATCCTTTTATCATATTTATTTTTTACAATGGTTTTTATGCTTCTGTAATCATTTTTCAAAGTGTCTGATGAGTTTTATTATAATTATTTTATTACATTTATTTTTTAAAGTGTGTTTAATTAATTATTTAATTTGATTTAATTATTTTTCTTTCATTACAATTTTTTAAATGCATTTTTAAGAGTCTTATTATTTTTTAAAGTGTGTTTTAATGATTATTTAATTAATTTAATCTAAATTTTTAAGCGTTTTCTATGTCTTTCATTTTTTTCAAGTGTCTTGTATGTTTTATTATGATTCTTTTATTTCATTTAAATTTTTCAAAAGCGTTTTTGATTTTTTTTAAAGTGTCTTATGTGTTTGATCGTGATTGTTGAATTTAAATACATTTTTTACAGCGTCTTTATGAGTCTAATTATTTTTTAAAGGATCTAATTTGTTTAATGATGACACTCTTCATTTAAAAAAAATATTTTACAATGTTTTTTATACATCTTTAATTATTTTTTAGTGTCTTATGTGTTTTATTGTGATTATTATATTTTATTTCAAAATTTTACAGTGTTTTTATGCATATTCTGTATTTGTTTAATGCATTTAATTAAATTTTTGTCCTTATAAGTTTCTGTGTGTTTTAAATCATTTTCCTTCACTTATGTAAACTGTAATAATTTTTTAAAATGTGCCACATAAATAAAATTGATTGGATTAATTCTGCAAATTGACGGGCTTTTTAAAATATTTCCTGACTGTGACGTTCGAGGAAACACTTAAATTCAACCCCTGAACATGTCCAGACTTAGATCGATTCTTCTCTCCTGTTGATTCTAAGTAAGTAAAAATCTCCTCCTGTGCTTCCTGGTGTCTCCTGAAGATGCATGCTCACAGTCGTCTCTAGGGAGGAACTAAAACCGGGCTGTAAAGTTCCTGCAGTGGAAAACCTGCTTCTGAAAACTGAGACATAACTTGAGAGTCAGAGATCGATGTCTGGCTCGATCTCTTCCTCTAAAGTCTCCCTGCAGAACCAAACAGGTCCCTCTGGTCTGATGTGTTTCAGGAAGTCTCTGTGGTTTCTCATTTTTTTGCAAACTGGATTCATTAAAGAGTCTCGACTTTCTCCAAGGCACTACGTGACGTTACAGGCAGACGGTTAGAGTTAGTTCCTGGAGCTCACACACGCTCACAGTGAGACCAGCTGATTTGTCAGAAGCATCTATATTATTCATGGGACTAGAAAAAGCTCTGCGTGAAGCGTAAGGTTTACATTCTGTGGTTTATAAAAGCCGGGGACGAGTTTACAAAATACTAAACTTCTGTTAGAAAACCACCCCCCCCCCTGAGGGTGTCACACCTGAGGGACGGAGGAGATAAAGGTTAGAGCGCAGACGTGTGCGGTTTCCCTGCAGAGATGACGAGCAGTCACCTGGAGGAGGTCATGGACTGAAGATTAAAAAAGATGAATGAAGAAGAGGAAGGAGGGAGAGGAAGGAGGGAGGGGATGCTCTGTAGCACCATTAGTTCTGTAGTGACGATAGATAACAGTCAACAGAGGCGAGGCGGGGCGGGGGCGGACTACTTCCTGGAGTCCTGCTGGTTTAATCCATAGTCTGATCAGGAACGTTTTAATCCCCGCTGGAAGAAGAAGAAGAGGAAGATTTGGTTTGAGACTCCAGAGTAATCCTCCAGGAGAAAGAGAAGAAGAAGTAATCCCTCCTGGACGCCGTCGGGGAGGAGAGGCCTCGCCGCTCAGTCGCTGCTGTCGTCTTCGTCGTCGTCGTCCGACAGGTTGTTGAACTTTGACCCCCGGCTGATGGAGTCTGAGCGCAGCGAGAGGCTCCCCGACGTCAGCTGCACGTAGCAGAACTCGCACACTCGCACGGGTTTGGACGACTGGCTGGGCAGGAGGTACTTCTTATCCGAGCACGGCCCGCACACCACGAAGCCGCACTTCCTGCAGTGGTGGCGGCGGCTCACGGGCGTGAACTTCACCTTCTGGCAGCGCATGCACACCGTCGCTTCCGAGTCGGGGACCCAGACGGCGGCGTGCTCTCCCGTCGGGGCCTTGCCGCTCTTCTGCAGCAGGTCCCTCACGCACTTCCCTATGTGGTTCATCCACTCGGACTTCTCGGTGGCGGTGGCGGCGTACACGGCGAACGACTTGGTCGGCGTCTTGATGAGCCAGCCGTTGTGCAGGTCGCCTTCGTCCGCCACGGTGTCGATGGTGACGCTCTCCAGAGGGATGATGTGCTGCTTGTTGTACTTCTTCTTCTGGATCACGATGTTCCCGTAGACCAGGATGTCGTTGAAGAGGAAGAACTGACGGGCTTTGGGTTTCTTGCGGCAGAGTTTGGTGAGGACGCCTTCGCCGATTAGAACGCGGCCCGGGATGGCCAGAGGCTGCCCCGCCGCGCCGAAGCATCCCTCCACCACCCCGATCCGCTTGGAGTTGGCCTCACTGTTGGCAAGCCGGTCCACCATCTTCACCTCACCTGCAGGGACACACAGAGAGAGAGAGGATGAGTATTTACAGGGGTGATAAAAAGACTCAGGACCCCGGTCAGTAGTCCTCTCTCTGCTCCATGGAGTCTGAGCTCCGAGGAATTTCAAACCTCCAGAGATCAGTCACAGGCGTGTCACATGACCCGGGTACAGAAACACATCAGACAGGATTAAACTGGAGCTGCTGAATGTGACCCACAGACATGACTCTGTAGTGGAAGTCACTGCATTAAACACAGACATGACTCTGTAGTGGAAGTCACTGCATTAAACACAGACATGACTCTGTAGTGGAAGTCACTGCATTATAAACAGACATGACTCTGTAGTGGAAGTCACTGCATTAAAAACAGACATGACTCTGTAGTGGAAGTCACTGCATTAAACACAGACATGACTCTGTAGTGGAAGTCACTGCATTAAACACAGACATGACTCTGTAGTGGAAGTCACTGCATTAAACACAGACATGACTCTGTAGTGGAAGTCACTGCATTAAACACAGACATGACTCTGTAGTGGAAGTCACTGCATTAAACACATACGTGACTCTGTAGTGGAAGTCACTGCATTAAACACAGACATGACTCTGTAGTGGAAGTCACTGCATTAAACACAGACATGACTCTGTAGTGGAAGTCACTGCATTAAAAACAGACATGACTCTGTAGTGGAAGTCACTGCATTAAACACAGACATGACTCTGTAGTGGAAGTCACTGCATTATAAACAGACATGACTCTGTAGTGGAAGTCACTGCATTAAACACAGACATGACTCTGTAGTGGAAGTCACTGCATTATAAACAGACATGACTCTGTAGTGGAAGTCACTGCATTATAAACAGATATGACTCTGTAGTGGAAGTCACTGCATTAAACACAGACATGACTCTGTAGTGGAAGTCACTGCATTAAACACAGACATGACTCTGTAGTGGAAGTCACTGCATTAAACACAGACATGACTCTGTAGTGGAAGTCACTGCATTAAACACAGACATGACTCTGTAGTGGAAGTCACTGCATTAAACACAGACATGACTGTAGTGGAAGTCACTGCATTAGAAACAGACATGACTCTGTAGTGGAAGTCACTGCATTAAAAACAGACATGACTCTGTAGTGGAAGTCACTGCATTAAAAACAGACATGACTCTGTAGTGGAAGTCACTGCATTAAAAACAGACATGACTCTGTAGTGGAAGTCACTGCATTAAACACAGACATGACTCTGTAGTGGAAGTCACTGCATTAAACACAGACATGACTCTGTAGTGGAAGTCACTGCATTATAAACAGACATGACTCTGTAGTGGAAGTCACTGCATTAAAAACAGACATGACTCTGTAGTGGAAGTCACTGCATTAAAAACAGACATGACTCTGTAGTGGAAGTCACTGCATTAAACACAGACATGACTCTGTAGTGGAAGTCACTGCATTAAACACAGACATGACTCTGTAGTGGAAGTCACTGCATTAAAACAGACATGACTCTGTAGTGGAAGTCACTGCATTAAAAACAGACATGACTCTGTAGTGGAAGTCACTGCATTAAACACAGACATGACTCTGTAGTGGAAGTCACTGCATTAAACACAGACATGACTCTGTAGTGGAAGTCACTGCATTAAAAACAGACATGACTCTGTAGTGGAAGTCACTGCATTAAAAACAGACATGACTCTGTAGTGGAAGTCACTGCATTAAACACAGACATGACTCTGTAGTGGAAGTCACTGCATTAAAAACAGACATGACTCTGTAGTGGAAGTCACTGCATTATAAACAGACATGACTCTGTAGTGGAAGTCACTGCATTATAAACAGACATGACTCTGTAGTGGAAGTCACTGCATTAAAAACAGACATGACTCTGTAGTGGAAGTCACTGCATTATAAACAGACATGACTCTGTAGTGGAAGTCACTGCATTAAAAACAGACATGACTCTGTAGTGGAAGTCACTGCATTAAAAACAGACATGACTGTAGTGGAAGTCACTGCATTAAAAACTGACATGACTCTGTAGTGGAAGTCACTGCATTAAAAACAGACATGACTCTGTAGTGGAAGTCACTGCATTAAACACAGACATGACTCTGTAGTGGAAGTCACTGCATTATAAACAGACATGACTCTGTAGTGGAAGTCACTGCATTATAAACAGACATGACTCTGTAGTGGAAGTCACTGCATTAAAAACAGACATGACTCTGTAGTGGAAGTCACTGCATTATAAACAGACATGACTTTGTAGTGGAAGTCACTGCATTAAAAACAGACATGACTCTGTAGTGGAAGTCACTGCATTATAAACAGACATGACTCTGTAGTGGAAGTCACTGCATTAAAAACAGACATGACTCTGTAGTGGAATTCACTGCATTAAAAACAGACATGACTCTGTAGTGGAAGTCACTGCATTAAAAACAGACACAACTCTGTAGTGGAAGTCACTGCATTAAACACAGACATGACTCTGTAGTGGAAGTCACTGCATTAAAGACAGACATGACTCTGTAGTGGAAGTCACTGCATTAAACACAGACATGACTCTGTAGTGGAAGTCACTGCACGATGTACCAAACATCTAATATATGAACCATGATGGTACGATGCTGCAGAAGCACTCAATAGAGGATTCACTTTCAGACTGAAGAGCAAACACCAGGAGGTTTCTATCCTCAGAGCTCATGAGCTGAGAGAGCACCGCTTTGGGATTCTCTTGCAGCCACTCAGAGGAGGTCAAAGGTCACTGACGATAGAAATAGAGGAGTGCTGGCTCTGTCTGGCAAACCTCGAGGGTCGAGTGCGAGGCTGTGGCCTCAGAAAGATGCTCACATGCGTGATGATGGACACTGGACACACACACACACTTTCCACTGCTGTGATTCTCCCTGCAGTTTATCTGATGCTCTGAAACCAGCAGTAATGAGACTCTCTGCTGCCAGGCGGTGTAAACATTATATGATTTTTAAAAGTGTATGCATTCTTTGGCTTTTCACCTGGGGTCAAATGTTTGAAAATGAGCTAAAGAACTGTTTTGAGACCAATTAGTCTGAGCAGAAAACAAGCTGCAAACACCAGCTCCTGTTAACAGATGTTTGTTTGTTTGTTTGTTTGTTTGTTTGTTTGTGGTTTGACTTCAGACTCCAGAGCTAACTAACTCCCTCTAACACAAAGAGCACCGAGTGTAGGTGTACTGCAGAGTCCAGATCCAGACCAGAGACCATGCTAATTAGCCCGCAGAAGCCGGAGCAGCCTGGGCCGGACTCCCCAGTGATCTGCACACTAATAACCCCGAGAGAAAGAGAGCGTGGAGGGAGGGGGCTGCTGACATTTCAGCCCTGTTAGCGAGGGCTCGCTGCCCGATGAGGAGGCAACCGGCCAACCAGCTCCCATCAGCTGACGGATGACGACAGGGAGAGGAAAGGCTCCAGGGAGCTTAAATACGGGCTGGAGGATCAGGACCTGGTGATCACACCGAGACGGAGCAGAGTGAGGAGGCTGAAACACTACAGGAGGAAGAACCGTCTCTTTAAAAGACACTGGGGACATTAAAAACAACAATATATTATTAAATGAATTCATTAAACTTCAGAATGTGGGCGCCAAAGCCCAGAACATCAACACAGCAACCCACTGACACATCCAGCCTGCAGTCACACATTTAATTATCCTCTCTTTTGTTCCTCACTCAAAATAAAGAATGAAGGAAGTCCAGAGAGACAGAATCAGTCTATCTTTATATGAGGCTGTGAGGAGACCAATTACCCGTCATGACTAACAGAGTCTGTGTACAGCAGCAGAGACATCATACTAAATACAGGAACTCTTATATTTATGGAGAGAATCTTAAAATCTCTTTGTTTTTTGTAAACAATGAGAGCACAAAGGCATATAGGTGTAAATAAGACCTACAGGAGCTTCAGCAGAGAGAATATCAACCCTCTCTTTCCACTGTAGCAGCATGTTTATATTTATAACATGCAGCAGAATGTTTCAGAGTCCTGGACTCAGGTCGTCTCTGCAGGAAAGAGAGTGATATCGATTTTCTTTTTCCAACTCTGAGCAACAACAAACAAATATTCTTGAACTTAAATTAATAAATCTGAATTGTGACAAAAATATCCACAAAGTCTTCGGTCTACTTTTTTAACGTCTTGTTTTTTCTTCAAGTCTAAACAAATAAATACGGAGGAGAATCAGGGCCAGTGAACAGTTTTTATCAGTCTGAGTTCTTTATTCTCAGAGTTCTAGAACTCTTGAGATCAAAGTCAAAATTCCATGTTTAATCTCATAGTTCTAGAATTCTGAGATTAAAGTCGGAATTCTGACTTTGATCTCAAGAGTTCTAGAATCCTGAAATGATCCTAGGAATTTTGATGTTTATGTCAGAGTTCTGGAATCCTAGAATGATAATCAGAATTTTTACGCTTATCTCAAGAGTTCTAGAACTCTTGAGATCAAAGTCAGAATTCTGACTTTGATCTCAGAGTTCTAGAATTCTGGAATGAAAGTCAGAATTCTGACTTTGATCTCAAGAGTTTTAGAATTCTGGAATGAAAGTCAGAATTCTGACTTTGATCTCAAGAGTTTTAGAATTCTGGAATGACAGTCAGAATTCTGACTTTGATCTCAGGAGTTTTAGAATTCTGGAATGAAAGTCAGAATTCTGACTTTGATCTCAAGAGTTTTAGAATTCTGGAATGACAGTCAGAATTCTGACTTTGATCTCAGGAGTTTTAGAATTCTGGAATGATCCTAGGAATTTTGACGTTTATGTCAGAGTTCTGGAATCCTAGAATGATAATCAGAATTTTTACGCTTATCTCAAGAGTTCTTGAACTCTTGAGATCAAAGTCAGAATTCTGACTTTGATCTCAAGAGTTCTAGAATTCTGGAATGAAAGTCAGAATTCTGACTTTGATCTCAAGAGTTCTAGAATTCTGGAATGAAAGTCAGAATTCTGACTTTGATCTCAAGAGTTTTAGAATTCTGGAATGACAGTCAGAATTCTGACTTTGATCTCAGGAGTTTTAGAATTCTGGAATGATCCTAGGAATTTTGACGTTTATGTCAGAGTTCTGGAATCCTAGAATGATAATCAGAATTTTTACGCTTATCTCAAGAGTTCTAGAACTCTTGAGATCAAAGTCAGAATTCTGACTTTGATCTCAGAGTTCTAGAATTCTGGAATGAAAGTCAGAATTCTGACTTTGATCTCAAGAGTTTTAGAATTCTGGAATGAAAGTCAGAATTCTGACTTTGATCTCAAGAGTTTTAGAATTCTGGAATGAAAGTCAGAATTCTGACTTTGATCTCAAGAGTTTTAGAATTCTGGAATGACAGTCAGAATTCTGACTTTGATCTCAGGAGTTTTAGAATTCTGGAATGAAAGTCAGAATTCTGACTTTGATCTCAAGAGTTTTAGAATTCTGGAATGACAGTCAGAATTCTGACTTTGATCTCAGGAGTTTTAGAATTCTGGAATGATCCTAGGAATTTTGACGTTTATGTCAGAGTTCTGGAATCCTAGAATGATAATCAGAATTTTTACGCTTATCTCAAGAGTTCTTGAACTCTTGAGATCAAAGTCAGAATTCTGACTTTGATCTCAAGAGTTCTAGAATTCTGGAATGAAAGTCAGAATTCTGACTTTGATCTCAAGAGTTCTAGAATTCTGGAATGAAAGTCAGAATTCTGACTTTGATCTCAAGAGTTTTAGAATTCTGGAATGACAGTCAGAATTCTGACTTTGATCTCAGGAGTTTTAGAATTCTGGAATGATCCTAGGAATTTTGACGTTTATGTCAGAGTTCTGGAATCCTAGAATGATAATCAGAATTTTTACGCTTATCTCAAGAGTTCTAGAACTCTTGAGATCAAAGTCAGAATTCTGACTTTGATCTCAGAGTTCTAGAATTCTGGAATGAAAGTCAGAATTCTGACTTTGATCTCAAGAGTTTTAGAATTCTGGAATGAAAGTCAGAATTCTGACTTTGATCTCAAGAGTTTTAGAATTCTGGAATGACAGTCAGAATTCTGACTTTGATCTCAGAGTTCTAGAATTCTGGAATGAAAGTCAGAATTCTGACTTTGATCTCAGGAGTTTTAGAATTCTGGAATGAAAGTCAGAATTCTGACTTTGATCTCAGAGTTCTAGAATCCTGAAATGATCTTATGAATTTTGACTTCAATCTCAGGGTTCTGGAATCCTGAAATGGAAGTCGGAATTTTGACTTTGATCTCAGAGTTCTGGAACCCTATAATGATAATCAGAATTCTGACTTTTATATCAGGCTTCTAGAATCCTGAAATGATCTTATGAATTTCGACGTTTATCTCAGAGATCTAGAATTATGAAATGAAAGTTGTTGTTGTTTTTTAATTCTGACATAAATCTCAGAATTAAAAAAAAATCTGAAAATTATATATTTTTTATTTTACTGGCATAACCTCAAAAAAACATGTTTTCAGCAGCTGTAGTCCTCTTTTATAAATACAAGTCAATTAATAATGCAATATATATATAAAGCATTGGATAAATTCACATTCTACAAAAAGCTAAATTGAATTGTTCTACATGCTAACCCAGTATGTTTAATCAGCTGACTCTATACTGTATGGATGTGCATTCAGAGGCTCACACACTCATTAAACCCATTATATCATCATGCTTGATACAAAGCTGGGTGTCAGTGCTGAGTGTGTCTGTTAGAGGCTGCTTAATGTCAGTGTTTGAACATTACAGACTCACAGTGAAGCCATATAATCAAATCAACGGGGGAATTGAAAAGCAATCTGAAAACAATGTTTACACACACACACACACACACCAACCTAATAATCACTTCAGTTATGCTCACATGGATCAAATCGACACTCTAACACCGTATAGATTACATTCCCTGCATTCTTTCATTCTGTTTGACTTTAATGAACAAACCCAACGTCTCAAATCAATAATAGATGAAGGCTTATTAATACTGCAGATGAAAATACTCTCTGAATACAATAACTTTGAATAAGTTAAAACAACAACCTCTTTTTAACTTTATTTGTGTCATTCCCCTCCCCCTGAGATAAACACCAGACTCTTACTCTGATAATTGCTGCACTAATTGAACATTTTCTCTGTAAACAACTCTGTGAAGATGCTGAGAGATGCAGAGCAGGAGTTTGAGGTCAGACAGATACAGAAATAGATTATCGGGGACCCCCTATAACGCTGTTCAAAGTCGTGGAGATGCAGATTCAGATTC
Source organism: Notolabrus celidotus (assembly GCF_009762535.1). Lineage (NCBI taxonomy): Eukaryota > Metazoa > Chordata > Actinopteri > Labriformes > Labridae > Notolabrus > Notolabrus celidotus. Next base: position 391,779 of record NC_048283.1, on the reverse strand, counting down.
TTACATTTCTAATTTTTGTCACTTTGATATTTGTGTTTTATTATTTGCATTGCTTGTACTGCTTTTGGATGAGTTGTTTAAAATTTGCATTGTGCACGGGGCTGTTCTCAAAAACTCAATACAGCTGTATACGGTCATGTGCTCCTTGCCAATGCGTGCATCAATGCACATGTTACAGAATCCATACAGCAGCTAATGCTGTGACGGCAGTTCTGAAACACGTCGCCTGTGGTGCGATGCTAAATAAAGGCTGTAGGCTGCAGAAACCACATGATGCACAATGCAAGTATTGACCTGCTGTCGACAGAACCAAACGCAAAGATATGAGACTGACAAACGTCCGTCTACACCCTAAATAACTCCACCCTGACCTGTGAAGATGTTCCTTTAAAATCACAATCTTCTGATCGTCTTTAAATGCACCATCTTTAATTCATCAACAACCCTCCTGCACCCCTTTTGTGTTAACTCCAAATATGGTCATCCGTCATTGCATCGATGGTGTTACGAAAAAAAATGCAACATCAGAAACTGCACGTCCAGCCATTACACAAACGGGACCATCAGTCTTAACGTACCGTTATGGAGAGGCCCGTTTGGCCGTAGCGTTAGCCGCATGCACGACTGCAAATAATCGGCCAATTAACTAACTGCGCCATTAAAGTGAGGCGGGTGCAAAACGTCATATGTCCAGGGAACCTCCTGGAAAACCCTGATCCAACAAATTCAAACTGTGCATGCCTACTAAACAACAATAAACATGGCGAGCGGTCCCGCTGTGACATCAGCAAGTCAATCCTCAAAGAGAACAAACAAGGAGAAAGGGAAAGTCTGGCTTCAGATCTTGAACCGGGTCAATGCGTGTGGTGTTTCTGAGCGCGCTCAGTAGAAGACCTACAAAATAAAATCAGCAACAAGCACCTCCACCAACGTGGTCCAGGTGGAGGACCACCTGTCCCCCCATTGAAGGATGAGGACTTGTTAACAGAGTTGTTTGGGAAGGATTCACTTCACGGTGTTGCTGGTAGGTTACCTCAGAATCATGTGGCGTCTCCTAAATCTAAATTTGCTGTATATTTCAACATCGTCAGACTTTTCCAAAGGATTCGTTTGATCCCTGAATATCTGTTGTCTTCTTAGACGGTAGCGCATAATCAGGATGTCCTCCATCCTTTAAACAGCCTAACAGGTGAGGTGATCCTGCTGTTAGCACCTGTAATGGTGGGGTCTGCCTCCATTAAATGTAATGCTTTGTTGGGGCGTTAACCTGGCTCATGCAGACCGATAATCCATTTCTTTTTCACCGTTAGTACAAACGGCCCGTTTTCATCGCTAATGTCTGGACATGCAGACGAGCCCTGGAGGCTCTTCATATGTTATGCTGATGACCTAACCTTCTACTTCTGACTTTGCTTTGAATTAGCTTTAATCATTTACAGTCGGAGGCCGTCGTTCAGATGTATACTTGGCGCCCGGGGTCTGTTTCTCACCTCAAGGACAGGTCAGGGTTTGTCAGCCAGCTGGAGAGTGTCGAACAGGACTTTCAGAGCCAGAATCGCTCTCTGTGGAGCTAACCTTCACCAGCTGCTGTGTCATCTGAGAAAACAAACACAGCCGCCCTCCAGCTGCGGCCTCACGGACTGACAGATGTGCTTTAACGGAGCAAAGTCAGGGCGAGATATCTCAGCCGTTTCTCAAATACTGACTGGACGAAATCCCTCTGTAGGACGAGCGATGTGTTTTGGAGTTCCTGGACAAATGATGGAATATCTCGGTAAGAAAAAGAAGACATTAAAAGTTTGGTTTCTTTGGTTTCTTTCTTTATAACACTTCAGCTGCTACAAGAAGAAATCAGTGTGTAGTAATGAGAGACGGGCAGAGCTGTTTCTGTACACAGGTAGTTATTCTAATGCTCAACAGGAGTCGGTCATTCTGAATGCCGATGCCGTCCAGGCGACCGGCTGTGCTACCTTTGGTTACAGAAACAGCAGCGGCTTTAGATAAGCTCAATGATTAATTCATTAGGAGTGCTGTCCTCTCTCTCAGCTTACAAGGACCGGCTATTCACTGCCAGGCCTGAATCAGAATGAACCTGCCCCACAAACACAAGAAGGGACTACAGTGGGCACTTTGTTCTCTACAGAAGGTGGGATTAAGATTTCTAGACAACAGAGGGTGTACGGCTCAGGAGGGGTATTACTGCACGCGGACACTGTCCCTTTAAGGAGGTCAGGCGTAATTAACCTGTCAGTAACCAAGGAGACTGATTCCATCTACAACACAAGGTCTTATAAGAGGGTCCAGTTTTCAGAGTTACATCAAAATGTCATTACAGAGGGAGCAGGCGGACTAATGGGTCGTTTATCAGCGTCTCTTCACTTCCACACAGCGGAGAGAGAGGGGTCCACTTATGGACGACCTCTCAGTACTTACAATAATAATAATGCATTTTATTTATAGGTGCCTTTCTTGACACTCAAGGTCACCTTACAGCAAAATATACAATTTAAAAAGTTTTAAAAGAATGGACAACTTCCAGTGTTCCCAACATTTAACACTTAAGGACTTCCTGCTAACACTACATTTTCTGCATGCTGCATTGTTTACTTTGTCCGTAATAAATTGAGACTGTAGACTGTACAAATAATGGGCTTAGTATCCGTGACGTCAACCATCGTCGGCGGGAGCCATATTGGAAATGCTGAACTCAAAAAAAGTGCTGTCAACTGCTGGAAAAATCAGGTTTTTTTTTATTTGAATCAGGTCTGTCCTCAAGGGGAGAAGAAAACTACGTCTACAATGTTTGTTTGTTGAATGGAGGTCTATGAAAGAGGATTAGAGACACTGATGTTTCTTTAGCTCTGACCTTCTTCACGGAATGTTCCATTTGTTCTCAGAATTCTGACATCATCAAAGACAGAATTCTGACATCATCAAAGACAGAATTCTGGAATTCTGTCTTTGATGATGTCAGAATTCTAGAACACCTGCTGTTGCTCTCCATACAGACTGTTTTTCCTGCTGACACCTGATTGGTGGATACTCCTCAGACTACAGACAGAGACCAGAACCCTTCTCAGACTAAAACCCAGACCCTGAGATCCAGATTCAACATGTCTCTGAATCAGAATCTGTAATTACAGGTTAGTTGTAGCTGAAAGTAAAAAGCTTTGTCAGGTCTGTCCTCAAGAGGAGAAGAAAACTACGTCTACAATGTTTGTTTGTTGAATGGAGGTCTATGAAAGAGGATTAGGGACACTGATGTTTTTTTAGCTCTGACCTTCTTCACGGAATGTTCCATTTGTTCTCAGAACTCTGACATCATCAAAGACAGAATTCTGACATCATCAAAGACAGAATTCTGACATCATCAAAGACAGAACTCTGACATCATCAAAGACAGAATTCTGACATCATCAAAGACAGAATTCTGACATCATCAAAGACAGAATTCTGACATCATCAAAGACAGAATTCTGACATCATCAAAGACAGAACTCTGACATCATCAAAGACAGAACTCTGACATCATTAAAGACAGAACTCTGACATCATCAAAGACAGAACTCTGACATCATCAAAGACAGAACTCTGACATCATCAAAGGCAGAATTCTGACATCATCAAAGGCAGAATTCTGGAATTCTGTCTTTGATGATGTCAGAATTCTCTTTGATGATGTTAGAATTCTGTCTTTGATGATGTCAGAATTCTAGAACACCTGCTGTTGCTCTCCATACAGACTGTTGTTGACACCTGATTGGTCAAAACAACTCAACCCAAAACACGTCCCAAAACAAAAAACGTCCCAAAACAAAAATAAAAAGCCCCTAAATACAGATTCTCCATTTTATGTTAAATCTGTAAAAAGATGTTACAGGATAAGCTCACTTTGTCTTCCATGTTATGGACTACAGCAGATGTAGCGTGACTCAATGTTCTGATTAAGTACAGAGCAGGGTAGGAAATGCTTGAAAAACAAAAACAACTGTTCTTTGCTGGCACGGTCACACCCTTCATCATCATCCGTACTTGGTGCCCTCTGATGAACAAGACCCCCTTTATCCTTCAGATGTCTCATAAAAGGGTCTTGAAAATTCTCATGTTCCTCCATGAGTCCTGCAGAAATGTGGAAATGAATCATCTAATGATCTTAATGTTAAACTCACAGAGAGCAGAAACTCGTCTCAAGGGAAAACCTTTGAGACACTTGATCCACAACTTAAAAACAAAACTTTGGGTTTACAGAAAATCTGTGAAAGTCGACTCGACTGTAACCAAACAGAGGATGTAGGGTTTTTTTAACTCTTCAACATGACCTGCATTTAAACCTCCAGCGGTTCCACACTGGGAGGCCCGGGGAGGAAGGGAAGCGATGAGTCAGACGCTGAAGGGAGAGAGTGAGTGACGATGACAGAGACGGGGAGTTAAAAGAGAAAGGGCGTTTCTGTGAGCTGTAAACACACACACACAAGGACACCCATTTATCCTGCGGGGGTGACGGGGGGGCAGATGCTGTCGAGGACGAGCCATTGTCATTGTCCCATCGTCTTCTGTTGGTGTGTTACTCTGTTTGAGCTGAAGCTGTTTACAAGGTAAGAAGTTAAACTGAAGGGACAGCAGACTGTAAGGCCTTGGAACAGTGAGAAAAGATGCTTTATAACACAGAACAGCACAAAGACTCTGCAGGGGAGGCCAAAACAAGGCGACACATCTTGATGGAGTGCAGGTTCAAAGGTCAGGCCTCATCCAGATCCATAAGAAACCACGGAAACAAACCCAAACCAGAGGACACAAGTTATCAGAGCATTATCAGGACCTGATTCAGACAGGCCAACAAATGATAAGGCACAATCCAAAATGTACCGGCGAGCTAACTATAAGGTTGTGAGCTTTTATCGCCTGGTGTTGGCTAACAATGCTAACAACAACAGGAGCTAAAGGCTTCATAACTTTCCAACGCTGTATCGGGAACGTGCTACAATAAAATCTGCAACATTCACAGCTCCGTCATCTGACATCCTTGGAGATAAAAGGAACAAATTCCACCGGATCTGATCCGTTTCTATTCTAGTCAATGTGTTAACTTCCACTGGATCCGTTCCGTTGCGTTCCGGCTGTGTCTCTGATCCGGCAGGTCGGAGTCCTCTGGATCAGATACACAAGACTTCTATTTGTGCCGGATGCCGGAGCACGACGCATCAATCTCAACAGAGCAGATGGAGCGGGACAGGAAGTCAGGTTTCACCAAAACAAAATGAAAACATCCGGTTAATTTTCAGAATAAAACACTCTGTGTTATCACCAGATCGTATTTCACTTAACTACAACAACAAACCAAAGTCATGATGAGCGGAGCCAGGCCTGGAGTCAACAGGTCAGAGGTTTTCAGAGGACCAGAAAGACAACATGGATGAGGAGAGGAGGAGGAGGAGAATCCTTGATTCAGGGATTACTGTGGGAAAACCTCGGTCACATGACTCCAGCTGTCTGGAGGTCCTGAAAACGTAGCCGGTGGGTGTTGACGGACGAGAGAACACGGAGCCAAATTTGGATCACAACCGATCCTTTTACTGATGTTTTTCTCCAAATTATTATTGTTACTTTTTTCTAGTCCCAATTTGGACCAGGGACTCAAATTAATCCACATTATCAAGACGTTAGTGAATCATTTAAGCCTTCATTATGAAATCCAGCTCTTCAAGTCTATTAAACAAGTTTCAATTTAACCTTCTGTCGTACAAGAATGTTTTTCTTTTTAAATAATGCTTTCATTAATGTTTTTAGCTAACTTTATTGATACAGGACCTTTAGAAATAAGGGTTTACAAAGTGCTTTGACAGACAAGAAGAGGAAGCTTATAAACCCAAACAATCAGATAATCCAATAACAATGCATTTTCAGTCCTTACAAAGCCAGACAAAAACCTCCTTTTTAAATCATCAATATATAGAAATATATATATTGTTTATCTTGTTGGTTTCGGACATCAAGAGCAGCTATCTCAAAATGTATGATACATATCTTGCATCCCTGATTTTAAGGACTATCCTTCAGCTCTTGTGTTGTTGCTCCTCTGACGGCACGCTCAGTTTTTAAAATTGTCTCCAGGACTTCAGAAATTATACAAAGCAGCGGTGTTGCACCAGCTGCCGCCATGTCAGTATACTTTGCTTATGTTTTGCATGCCCAACTCATGCAGAGATAGGAAGAACACAAGCTGTCTCACTCTCAACTAATCATCCACAATTCAATTCATCTGCAGCTGATTTCAACGTTGATTTTTGTTGACATATCGCTGCATCCTGTAACAAACCAACGCTGCAGAGCCGAGCTGCTGTGGCTTCGTGTGGGCTCAGGGTCAAACTGTGACATCTTCCTTTCTTTATCTGAACTATAAGCAGAAACACATGTGCAGAACTGTTCTCCAACTCACTCAGTTGCTGCATTAAAAGCTCAGAAAGATGCCGACACTGGAAATTTGTATTAAATCTTCAAAATAAGAAATAAAGCTGATTAACCTGCAGGTGCTCGGTCCCCTCCAGAGATGCTGCTTTCACCAGAGGAATAAAAGGAGCGTTACTGCACAGTGAGGGGATTAATGACGCAGATTTTCACACCCGGACTGAACTACAACAGCTCCAGTCCTGATAACAGAGAGACACCTTTGAGAAGCTCTTATCAGTTTAACCTGAATATCCTGCCCTACTGCGACGTGTCAACAACAGCCCGTCTGTGCGCACACAGGATTACACCGCTACGGTCTGAGTGTGAGCACAGATAAAAGGATTGGAGGTTAATCTGCTGTTAAAGGTGACGGCATGAAAACTGAACCAATGTTCTCCTACCTGTTCAGTCTCCTGGAGGAGTACTTCTGAGAGCAGATTATGGACATCAGAAACCACACGCACTGAATCTGGGTTATTTGGGGTCAAAGTTCCCGACAACTCAAATCAGTGAGATGAAAAATGAACAGTGATACCCTAATTAAACAGCAGAGGGCGCCACCTGCCTCAGGCTTCTCTTATTGGACGTCTTTTAAGCTTGTAGCTGAATAGAGGCGTGCAGACTTTGCAGGTAAAGATGCATCGCCAGAGTCTCCAAAACAAAGACGACACCATCTTTTTTATTCTTCCATCTTTCTTTGATAGTCGTTCATGATGAATAAACGAAGTTGGCAACCTCTCTCATGGGCATGGCGAGTAGAGTCGCCACACCGTGTCCCTTAGGGGGCGCTGATACATCCAACATTTATGATTGTTCTTTTAGCCGTTTCCATTTGCATCCTTCAAAATAAAAGCATGTGTTTACTTCTGCATTGAAATGATTCCATCATCTCCGCTATCCCTCTTTCCAACAGTCTCTAAAAAGTAGTATGGGAGGTAGAACCTTCATTTATCAGGCCCCTCTCCTTTGGAATCATCTACCAGTCAGGGTCCGGGAGGCAGGCACCCTCTCTACTTTTAAGAGTAGGCTTCAAACTTTCCTTTTTGATAAAGCTTATAGTTAGAGCTGGATCAGGCTTGGACCAGGTCTTAGTTATGCTGCTATAGGCCTAGACTGACACACTGGGATCCTGTCTTTCCCTCTCTCTCCTCTCTCTGCCTGTCTCTCACTTTAACTCTTCCTGTCCCATTAAAGTTACTAACCATAGACCTTTCTGGAGTCCCTGAGCTCCCTTGTCTCGTAGGTTCCTCTGGATCTCTGCTGCTGTGGACGTGCCAGACTCCAGCTGCTACAACTACTACTATCCGTCTCCCCACTATCATCTCTCTCTCTCTCTCTTCATCTCCCTCTATCCCTCTCTCCAACACGGTCTCAGCAGATGTGTGTCTAACATGAGTCTGGTCCTGCTGGAGGTTTCTGCCTGTTAAAGGAAGTTTGTCCTTGCCACTGTAACTTGCTAAATGCTGCAAAGTGCTCTGCTCATGGTGGATTAAGATGAGATCAGACTGAGTCCTGTCTGGAAGAGGGGACTGGATCTGATTGATTGATGTTGCGTAGGGTCAACTTTGTGAATCTTATCATACAATGGGAGTAGATTACTGTATGCAGTTAGTGTGTCGGTGCACTTTGGTCCCTGTGGTACAGATAACAGCTCTCTCACTGACACTGCTTTGAAAAACAATGATTTACTCTTCTTCCTGCAGTGTTTGATTTTCCCGTCTGCTGGTTAAGTTTCCACCCTGGATCAGAAAATGACGCACAGCTTCAATCCTTCATCAAACAAAATGTCACATGACTGCTTTTCATCTGATCACTGTAACCTGAAGGAGAGGCTCAGTTAAGAGGATCTGGAGACACTTAAGTAACACACCTGGAGGAGGAGCTGAACTCTCCTCTAGCCCTTGTGGCATCATGTGATATTCACAGGTGAAGACCTTCTGCCAACTAGCCAAGATCCAGTTTAGGGAGAGTTGCACCAAAACCAGAAAGGGCACTGTCCACTGAGCAATCATTGCCTTGTTCATCTTGGACGGATGAAAAAATCAAGATGTAAATGTATTCCCCTTCAGGCGTAACTCATATACTTGGATGACCTTTGACCTTCGATAACCATCAGCTCATCTTTGGTTTCAAGTGGCCGTTTGTGCCAAACTTGAGAACATTTCATCCCTGGGTTCCTGAGATATCACGTCAGCAAGGAGGACATTTTTTCAGCAGGACTGCAGTATCTCTCAGCAAAGTTACATTTTGACCTCTGGGCACCAAAGTATTAAAAGTCTGAGGATTATCATATTGACTAAAATACAGAGACCTTTGACTACTACCATGAAACTCTTATCAAATCACAACCACTTGTCTGTGTCACAAGATTTTTGGTGAGGTTCGAGTTTTGTGGCACTAAGAGTAATAGGGATGTTCGCAGCTAACATCCTCCTGCCTGTGCTGGTTCCTCATGTCTCTGGTGGAGTGGTTATATATCAGTTTAACCAGACACAGCCTACATACAACTTTACCTCCATTTACTAGTGATAGGACATGATAATCGAATGCTCAGATATTCATTCATTAAATAAAAATCAAAGAGTTAATGTGAATATTTTCTCATTTTGAAAGCACAATTATTCATTGTGTTCCCCGGTGCCTGGTTGCAATACTGTATTCCCGCCACACAGGGGCCACAGGGTGTCTTAAAGCTGTTTGCTAACCGCATTAAGTAACAGGAGAAGAAGAAAACAGTTGCTGGAAATCTGTAGTGGTGTGAGATTCAGAGACTGAGCATGGAAGTAAAATATAAACACACACGCCACGCTGCTGCATCACGGAAACACAGACATAAAGGTGGAGACAGACGCTGACAGAGCCGACTACTATCAGCACCTCGTCCCGGTGCTGGTTAACGAGACTGCCACACAACCGGACCGTTAAGGGGACAGGTGTGTCATGGAGTGTTTACTTTTACTGTAGTCTGAACTTGATATTTCAAACCTGCTGTCAGAGAGCTCGAATACAAATAACCGCTGAATAAATGCCGGTGATTATCAAATAGTATTTTGGCTTGAAATGCCCATCATCAACATACTGACAAACCACGCCGCACTACCAGATGACATCACCTGTGCTCCTTTACATCCAGGTAGTAAAGCTTTAGAGCGTCATGGCAGTACACCAACTCTAGTTTGCTATCTGACAACAGAAACCTTCCCAGATACATGAACTGAGGATGAAGGATGATGATATTTCCCTCGGCCTGTTTCCATGCTCCCTCAGACTGAACTCTGCAGGAAGGAACAGTTAAAAACTGTTTCCCCAGATCATCAGAACCGTTTCCAGTCACACAAACACTCGGCTCTTTAAAGCAAAGAGGCCGTGAAACTGATTAAACCCCACAGTGAGCTCCAGAAGAGGCTGTAATCAGAGTAATAACAGACTAAACCTCCTGAAAAAGGAGCGCTGGGCTGCTCTGAGACAGCAGCTCCTCTCACATCGTCTGTGCGCTCTCTTATTAAGAGATGTCAGGCTTTAGTGAGCCACATGGGCTTTAAACGGGGGAATAATCACAATTAGATTACCTTAACTGATCCACTGAGGCTGTAATATTGATCTGAGGACATATTTAATGAGTATTTAAAAAAGACAGATGAGGAATGATTCGACCACACGAAGCTTCTGAAGGTTAGATTTGAACCCAGAGCTTATAAATAGAACAAATGACCTGTACAGTCATTTACCAGCAGTCGCTCCCTCATGACTTCAGCTGTCCTGAAACACTCATCAGCACCGTGATGAATCCCCCACATACACACACACACACACACACACACACACACAGCTTCTCTTTATAGGTCACACGCTGACACGGCACATATTTGACTTTGAAAGAGAAACTTTCAGAATAAAAGTCAACCTGTGAGATACACAAAGTATAAACGTGTTAGAGAACCAACTATGATATGTTTGTTTATTTTTAAAGTCATTTCTTGCACCTCTTTTTAATCAAGGCAGTTTCAGGGCCGGTTCAGAGCCGGCGCTCAATTGAGAACCGGTTTTTCATGTTTCGACTGCGAGTGAACCGGCTCCCGGCCGGGAAAACCAGTTCCAGAGCGGCTCCAACTCTTCGCTGGTCTAGAACCGCAAACCTCTTACATCAGGGGCGAGGTTGCTGTGATCAGAAACACAAACCTAACGTGTTTCCTCCATCGTCCTGCAGCGAACAAATCAAAGAGACTAATGGATTCCAAGGCAAAGCAGCGGTCGGCCGAGGAGACGAGCTGCCGTTGTCCTCCATCTTTGTTGTTGTTGTGAGGGAAAGTTCACGCTAGAGCTGCTGGGAAAAGCGGTGCGAGCCGGCGGAAAAACAAGCGGGCGCCGTGTCGGTTCGAGAGTTCAACCAGCTACGAACCAGCGCGAGCACCAGCCTGGAAATACAACCCGGTTCACGTTGGTCCAAAAGAGGTAAAGGTGCATTCAGTCCAAGAGTTATGTGGTCTTTTACCCCCCAGAACTACTTTCCCCTGAGCTAAAAGGTTCCTGTGCCCCCATTGTTGTCTGCGTTTCAACCGAGGGCTGAAGTCCTGGGTAGATTGTTCAAATCAGGCCAGTGACGTATGGAGACAAAAAATGTATATTTTTTTAAAAATCTTAATAAAAACTAAACTAGTTTGCATTCCCAGGAACTCTGGGGACACTGTTACGTTCAACCGAAAGTCCCAGGAATCTTTGAAAAGTACTACCCTCCAAGCAGGGGCTTTTCATGGGGGGAGATTATCTACCCCTGAACTAAATTTAGACCTTGGTTGCTCCGGTCAAAACGCACATAGTTCAGGGGTAAAGTCCCTAGTTCTGGGGTAAAGTCCCTAGTTCTGGGGTAAAGTTCCTGCGGTCAAAAAACACCTTATGAGTGTATCTCTAAAGCTGTGCTAACGCCAGAGACAAACTGATCACACGTCACGCCAATCAATCCACAGAGAAGAGTTCAGACACATTTAGCTTCTCCTTCTTGACACCACAGACCGTAAGGGGAGTTAAGCAGGGTTCAAAGTTGGGACATTTGTTTAATTTAAAGGGGTGTGATCCGCAGAGCTCAGAGAAGGAGGAGAGCTGAATGAGGACAGGTTCATGTTCAATCCACCGCAACAGGAAGATCAGAATCCAGGGTTTTGTCTTGCTGCTGGCTGCTTCCTTTTCGGGGCTGAAAAACGCTCCTATTGGTTGTTGACAATGCCATCATCTTTTGACTGCTTTGTTTGAATCAGCCAAACTAAAAACTCCTGATTTATTCAAGATTAAAGCGGCGAGGAAGGACTGGAGTGAAATGCTTGGCTTGGGTTGTTACACCGAATGATCAAGAGGACGAAAAAGGCTGCAAAACCCGGCGCTAAAAAATGGTGAATGGGTTTAAATCTGGACACATCAGCTGCAGATATTCAGGTCAAGAGCTGTGTTGCCCAAATAAATACTCTTTGTACAATTTTATCATTGTAGAGACGTTCCTCTGATGCACTGCGGGCGTGGGTGTTGAGAGGAAAGAAGCCAAACACTTCAGTTATCTCTCCGTAGTGTCAGCGTTTAGCTTTGCAGAGATTTGGGTTCAGCCTGGGAGAGCTGACGCCTGCTCAGTCAGTCCAAGATCTGTCTTCAGAGTTTGCAGCAGGGAGTGTTTAATCATCCACTTATGCAGGTTCAAACAGATTAGGAAGAGGAGGAGAAGGAGGAGGAGGAGGCCGGGAAATGGAGCTGACTGATGCACGTCAAGTTCAAACGCGCAGAGGATTCCACGAGAAGGACGACTGAGTGAAATCTGTCAGCAGGACTACAGAGCGGTGTTACCTGTGAGCTACAGAACGAATGATACGACAGCTTCAACTTGTTCCTGTTCCTTCTTCTTCTGTTGATGTTTTTCTTTACTACCCGACTTCCTTCCACTTATTTATGCTGCTCCACTCCCGGGTTTGTTAGTCCGACTTCAAGAAATGATCTACAAAGCTCTTAATGGAAAGACCTGAAGTCTCTAAAAGTAGTATGGGAGGTAGAGCCTTCAGTTATCAGGCACCTCTCCTTTGGAATCGGGAGGCAGACACCCTCTCTACTTTTAAGAGTAGGCTTCAAACTTTCCTTTTTGATAAAGCTTATAGTTAGAGCTGGATCAGGCTTGGATCAGGGTCTTAGTTATGCTGCTATAGGCTTAGACTAGATCCTGTCTTTCCCTCTCTCTCCTCTCTCTGCCTGTCTCTCACTTTAACTCTTCCTGTCCCATTAAAGTTACTAACCATAGACCTTTCTGGAGTCCCTGAGCTCCCTTGTCTCGTAGGTTCCTCTGGATCTCTGCTGTAGATTCCTTTATTGGGGTCTGTTATTCATCCTTTCTTTCTTTCTTTCTTTCTTTCTTTCTTTCCTTCCTTCTGTCTTTTTTCATTCCTTTTTTTTTTCCTTTTATTAGTTCCTTCTTTCTTTCTTTTTTTCTTTCCTCCATTTCTTCTTTCTTTTCTTTTCCTTTTGTTCCTTCTTTCTTTCCCTCTTTCTCTCTTTCTTTCTTTCTTCCATTCCGTCTTTTTTCTTTCCTTTCTCCTTTTGTTTGTTCCTTCTTCCTTTCTTTCCTTTTTCCCTTTATTACTTCCTTCTTTCTTTCTTTCTTTTTGTCATTCCTTTCTTTCCTTTTTCCTTTTATTCCTTCTTTCTTTCCCTCTTTCTTTCTTCATCCTTTATGTCTCCATACCTTCTCTCATTCCTTCACCATTTCTTCTCCTCTTTTTCTTTCTTCTGGTCTCCCTCTCTTCTCTCTTTTCTTAGACCTTTCTGGAGTCCCTGAGCTCCCTTGTCTCGTAGGTTCCTCTGGATCTCTGCTGCTGTGGACGTGGTCCAGACTCCAGCTGCTACAACTACTACTATCCGTCTCCCCACTATCATCTCTCTCTCTCTCTTCATCTCCCTCTATCCCTCTCTCCAACACGGTCTCAGCAGATGTGTGTCTAACATGAGTCTGGTCCTGCTGGAGTATTTAACCTAAAGCTTTCCTTTCACATGAAACAGACTAAGTGTTCAGAGGTTTAAACTCTCCTCAGACTCTGCAGGTTTACTGAGTTATACTCTGAAACCTGCAGAGTCTGAAAATCAATTGATATCAGTTCTCAGCCTTGAAAACATTGAACCGAACGTCACGCAGCCTCCTGGCGTCTGAATGGAGGCTCTCTGGCTCAGTGGGCAGTAAAAGCTGCAGCAGTGTGTAACCTCTGAGCAGAGAGCAGACCTCTCCTCCTCATTACTTTAAAACCCTCTGTCAGCCTGAAGTGGCACAGCTTGTAGCCGAGCGTGGACTGCTGTTGGCGGGTGTTAAAAATGGGACTGACAGGATGGAGGAGCGTTGGAGGAATGTGCTCTGAACAGGCCTCCATCTGTTTCCCTCGTTCTGCTGAACTGGTGTGTGCAGCAGAACGACCTTTGAGCTCGTCCAATGCAAATAAACTCGACAGGTAGCAGAGAGCTGGACACGAGATCAGGCCTTACAAAGACCATTCCCTCCTCTTCATGCTCACTTCAGGGTGTTTCTACACGCAGTACAAAAACAAATGCTGTTTCCAAACACTCGCCCCCTCCGGATCAATACAAACACAACAGAAAACAACTGGAGGAGAGGAAGCCTGTTCTAAGCTTCATACACAACTGTGGAAGATACGACCTGAATATTAATGTCTGTAATATAAACACCATCAAATCCAATACCAGTGCTCTGTCAGAGTCTCTGTCTGTCTCTGCTGAGTCTCAGTTTCACTGTAACTAGCACGTCTCACCTCGGCTGAAATCTGGTTTATACTGCAGCTCTGTAATAAACTGATTTTTAACTGGTGGAAAAAATGCCAAAAAAGCTTCTTCATGATGCAGATCAGAGAAAGTAAGTGTCAAATAAAATTTGTAGTTCAATTTTTTTTTTTTCAATATTTAGAATTTAAAGTAAAAATAAAACTTTCTGTTCAAATTGTCATCAGTGTAGTTTTCTTTCTATGTTAGTGTTTCTCTTTGTTTTTCTTTAGTCTTGCAAATACAAATTTAAATTTAAAATTTAAAATAATAAATAAAGTACAGATAGAACAAATCTTAAAAATGATATTTAAAAAAAGCAAAAATTAAACATTAAAATAATTAAAAAGAAACAAAAATAAATACAAATAAATAAAAAAGAATTGCCGGAGCAAATACAAATAAAAAAATAAAAAATAACATTTAAATTTAAATAAAAAAGAATAGCCAGAAAAATTAAGAATAAATTAAATAATTAATTAAATAATAATAATAATAATAATAATAATAATAATAATAATAATAATAATAATAATAATAATAATAAATAAAAAGAATAACCAGGACAAATAAAAAATAATAATAAAAAAGAAAAGAAAATATAAATAATAAAAAATTAAAGAATAAATTGCCAGAAAAAAAAAAGTATTATTATTAAACAAATAGAAAAATTCGAATTTTAAATACTATAAACTCCTACATTAGATTTTGTCTCAGTGCCTTTAGCAAATATTTAACCATAGCTGAAACTTTTACCATCCCCATCAAATACAGGAAGTTGACCAGTTATAGTACAGTACAGTTATGTCACACAGTCATATCTCGTCTAGCCAATCAGATCGAGTTGTGGGCGGTGCATTCAATGAGACACCTTGTAAAACATACGTTTTCAATGAGGTTGAATAAACCATTTGTGATTAAACCACAGTACACTGCTGATTAATTAGAGCAACACAACAATGTGACTTTGCATAATTCTCCTTGCACCAAAACACACTCTGTCTGCCGGTAACTCTTATGATTCTGAGCTGAATGCAGAAAGCAGAAGCCGCAGCAGGGAGAGCACTGCGCTGACAGAAGTGCAACATCTGCTGAGGCCACATCAGAAAATGAGAAGTGAGACGTGAGTGAGTTGAGTAATGGTTCGGCTAAATGTGCCCAGATATGGAAATGAGAAGTGTAGATGTTGGAAGTAGACCCTGACTGTACAAACTACAGTCTCCCAGAGGGTCTGCAGGTGTTGTAATACTGCTGTGTATTAGGTGTAGTCTGTGCTCTCTGTGATATTTTTACCCTCTAAGCTCGAGGGGGACGAAGCAGCGCTTCTCAAAACCAGTGATCCTGTTAATAGTCGACTTTCAGCCGTGTGTGTCTGTGGTTGATGAAAAAGGAAAGAGTCCCTTCACATTATGACATTGAACTTTACTCATCAGCTTTGTCCTCCAGTGACTAAACAAAGAGGACTCTGCAGGACTCTCTCTGATATTAATAGATGATGACCACAGACACATCGGCTGAAACTCACTAACACGTTGCAACGAAACACCAGCTCACACGTCTCTGTCTCTGAGTGCATTAAACTTCTGTGCAGGCACAAGAGAGACTACACTATTAGTATTAAATCTCTCCAATGTTAGCTTCTCTACTCTGGCTCATTGTACCTAAAGTCTCTAAAAGTAGTATGGGAGGTAGAGCCTTCAGCTATCAGGCCCCTCTCCTTTGGAATCATCTACCAGTCAGGGTCCGGGAGGCAGACACCCTCTCTACTTTTAAGAGTAGGCTTCAAACTTTCCTTTTAGATAAAGCTTATAGTTAGAGCTGGATCAGGCTTGGACCAAGTCTTAGTTACGCTGCTATAGGCTTAGACTGACACACTGGGATCCTGTCTTTCCCTCTCTCTCCTCTCTCTGCCTGTCTCTCACTTTAACTCTTCCTGTCTCATTAAAGTTACTAACCATAGACCTTTCTGGAGTCCCTGAGCTCCCTTGTCTCGTAGGTTCCTCTGGATCTCTGCTGTAGATTCCTTTTTTTGGGGTCTGTTATTCATCCTTTCTTTCTTTCTTTCTTTCTTTCTTTCTTCCTTCCTTTCGGTCCTTCCTTCCTTCAATATTTCATTCCTTCTTTTTTTCTTTCATTCTTTCTTTCTTTCTCTCTTTGTTCGTTCTATATCTCTTCATCCTTTATGTCTCCTTTTCCTTTTTCTTCTCTCTCTCTCTCTCTCTCTCTCTTCATCTCTCTCTCTCTCTCTTCATCTCTCTCTCTCTCTCTTCATCTCTCTCTCTTCATCTCTCTCTCTTCATCTCTCTCTCTCTCTCTCTCTCTCTCTCTCTCTCTTCATCTCTTCATCTCTCTCTCTCTCTCTCTCTCTTCATCTCTCTCTCTCTCTCTCTCTCTCTTCATCTCTTCATCTCTCTCTCTCTCTCTCTCTCTCTCTCTCTCTCTCTCTCTTCATCTCTCTCTCTTCATCTCTCTCTCTCTTCATCTCTCTCTCTTCATCTCTCTCCATCTCTCTCTCTTCATCTCTCTCTCTTCATCTCTCTTCATCTCTCTTCATCTCTCTCTCTCTCATCTCTCTCTCTTAATCTCTCTCTCTTCATCTCTCTCTCTCTCTCTTCATCTCTCTCTCTTCATCTCTCTCTCTCTCTCTCTTCATCTCTCTTCATCTCTCTCTCTCTCTCTTCATCTCTCTCTCTCTCTCTCTCTCTCTTCATCTCTCTTCATCTCTCTCTCTCTCTCTCTTCATCTCCCTCTATCCCTCTCTCCAACACGGTCTCAGCAGATGTGTGTCTAACATGAGTCTGGTCCTGCTGGAGGTTTCTGCCTGTTAAAGGAAGTTTGTCCTTGCCACTGTAACTTGCTAAATGCTGCAAAGGTCTCTGTTCATGGTGGATTAAGATGAGATCAGACTGAGTCCTGTCTGGGAGATGGGACTGGATAATAATTGAGTAATAAGGCAAAGTTTCTGTAAGATTTCACAATCTGTATTCCTGTCGCTCAGCGGCTCGAGTGCATTAAAAGAATCGCTCCTTATCTTCCTAATCCTTTAGTTTACATGTGAACCTGTCGTTGTGTCACAGAGGAAGCGACCTGCTCTTCTTATGCTAATCTGCATCCATTTATAAACAGAGACCTGCTGGATTACATGCAGGCCGGGTGTTGGTTTACACACCAGTCTTCCTGTGCTTGCAGAGTGAGAGCAGGTGAGTTTAAGGGGGGATGTGGGAGGGGGGGGATTACCTAGCCCTAGCTAATATCTCTCAGCCTCGCCCTCCTCAGCTCTGGCCAAACTCGTTTTACGACGCTGAGACACAAAGAGGAGAGAGACAGGAGGAAACTATCTGTCCTTCCAGGAGCTTAAACACCTGATTAACAGCTCCATGACTCTACCTGACGTCCCGGTCTGAGACTGGAGATGGGAAGTGACAGCTTGCCGTCATGGGAGCGGATAATTTTAAGTCCCTTGTATTTTTGACCAGCTGTGATGCACACGGCACTTCAGGAACCACATTTGTACCTAGAAGGTCTGGGGATCAATCAACCCTGCCATCATCTGAGATTTACCACCAATGGAAGATGTGAAAAAGCACTCAGACCAAGCTTCCCATCTGAAATGTGGTGCCATTAAGTGCTAAATCAATAAGCTGATAGATTAAGTTGATTCTCAAGTGATCAGTTTGATCATTTATTGATCATTTCCAGCCGTAATCGAGTACGTATGCCCAAAGATCGCCCCAAATGTTGCCTCTTCCCTGTCTTATATCACCACGATTACAATACTTTGTATTGTTGTCCTTTAGAAAAACAAGAGGCCGCTTCTTTGTGCAAAGCATGATGGGTATAAAGCGAGGCAGATCAGTCTAGAGGTGCCACTCTCAAGGAGTGTTCCTCACTCATGAAGTCATAATCATACATTTAAAGAAAGCGACCTTGGGGGAGTGCTGGTTTCCACTTTAAGACCACCACTCGTCAGCGAAGGGGTCGGCACAAGTCTTGGTGAACTGGTCGAAGGCGATGAGTCCACCACGCTTCATAACTATCAGTGCTACCCCAGACTGTGGCTCACATGATGCTGAAAACAGCAGGAACAAAAAGAGCAACACAGCTGCACCCAAACTGAACACTGCTGAATGCAAAGATCACAATATGTAATGAGCAGTGGTAGAACCGGACCTTTTTGGACTGGGGTGGCCAGGCGAGGTTAAAAATTGGGACTCGGGTACCTGTGGCCTAGTGGTCTAAGAGCCTCCCGTAAAGAGGCCACAGTCCTCGTCGCAGAGGTCGCTGGTTCAACTCCCTGCCGGTCAACCTTTTGCTGCATGTCCTCCTCCACTCTCTACTCCCCACTTTTCCCGTCTCTCTTCAGCTGACCTCTCAATAAAAGGCAAAAAAAAGCCCCAAATATATATATTTTTTGGGGGGGGACTTACCGGATACCTGGGTCTACTTTCACCCCTAATATATCAGATCAAAAATTTCAAATTTTTCAACTCTGAAAGGAAACAGTGTCAACATTTACATCTTCTAAACTTCATTCTTTAAGGACGTCAAAAGAAGCATCTAGCTTTTGAAACACAACTCCAGATAGTGGATTTCAGTACAAGTGGCACCTCTGACAAGGTATAGAGCCAATCATGGTTTAGGATTTTCTACAGCGCCTTTCAAGAAACCCAAGGTCCCTTCACAGGGTCAGGTAGGGGGTCTGGGGGGTAGATGGGGAAAGGCCTTGAGGAAAAGGTGCGTTTTGACTGCTTTTTTAAAACTGTCCAGGGTTGGGCGCTGTGGACGTCAGGAGGGAGAGAGTTCCATAGAGTAGGGGCTGCCACACTGAAGGCTCTGTCTCCAAGAGTCTGCAGCTTAGTCCGGGGGGATGGAGAGGAGACCCAGGTCCGAAGACTGTAGGTTCCGGGATGGTTGGTTGAGGAGGTCAGCCAGGTATTGGGGGGACAATGGTACTGGACAGTAAAAAGGAACAAAATCCAAACACGGTGACTCAGGAAACTGGCAATTCATGTTTTTGCTTCTTGAAGTTGGAAGATTATATGTTTTTGACTGTTTTATGATATTTCAAACTCTAATTGAAAGTTTTCTGATTCCTGAAGTCGTCATTTTGGACCAATTCCTGTTGAACCTGGCACTTTTCAGTATTCAGAAGAAGAACCAACAACAATTAGACTCCCAGTTTGTTTCGAAAGCCCTGACCTACCTACAGCATGTTTAATGATTAATCTGCAATATAAAAGAGTTTCCATGATTGGACAGGTTTCAAAGATCACCTGATGCTTCTTAGTATACCTCTGACAAAAGCAGCGACCTCTGACCTCTTTCATTCCCTGGCAGAAGTCTGTTTTAACCTTAGAGGACAAGAGGACGACCTGTCTTTTGGAAGAAGTCTAAAAGCAGGTGTGAAATCTGCGAGGAGTGACGAGGAAGCGATGATGAGCTTAACACCACCAGACAGGAAAACATGTGAGTGAACCCGGCTTCACTTTAACTGGAGGCACAGACACCGTCCATTCACAGGAGAGAATATCTAACCCCATATAACCTCTCTGAAAACCTGACTCAAGCCAAGTGAAGGCGAGGCAGACTTCCTCATTTGTGGGAGAAAAAGTTTCACCAGAGACAGAGTGACACATTCACTTCCACTAAACCAGCACTGGGAAATCATGGGTTACCTGTACGGGGACTTTCAGGTGGGCGGGGTAAAGACAAGACTCAGAACTACTTAGGGGAGGCATTCGTTGTAAATCAAACTTGTAGCTGAGTTGAGTCAAGCCGGGGAACCCTTGATGAATACAATGCAGAAAAACTAGTCCATGCATTTGATACTTCTGGGATGGATTATTACAATTTCCTGAAATCAGACCGCCCAAGTAAGACTCTAAAGACTCTTCAGCTGGTCCAAAATCCTGCCGCACATGACCTACCTCCCTAATTCCCCTCTAGAAGGCCTGATCCCTGTACCTAAAGTCTCTAAACACAGTATGGGAGGCAGAACCTTCAGTTATCAGGCCCCTCTCCTTTGGATTCGGGAGGCAGACACTCTCTCTACTTTTAAGAGTAGGCTTCAAACTTTCCTTTTTGATAAAGCTTATAGTTAGAGCTGGATCAGGCTTGGACCAGCTCTTAGTTATGCTGCTATAGGCTTAGACTGACATACTGGGATCCTGTCTTTCCCTCTCTCTCCTCTCTCTGCCTGTCTCTCACTTTAACTCTTCCTGTCCTAGT
The DNA here is from genome assembly GCF_009762535.1 of Notolabrus celidotus. Lineage (NCBI taxonomy): Eukaryota > Metazoa > Chordata > Actinopteri > Labriformes > Labridae > Notolabrus > Notolabrus celidotus. The sequence goes on along the minus strand of NC_048283.1, from coordinate 371,313 downwards.
TATGCTGCTATAGGCTTAGACCGACAACCAGACACTTCATCTCTCTCAATCTGTACTCATTCAGGTCATGTTACTCACCACTTAAAAGGGAGGCAGACACCCTCTCTACTTTTAAGAGTAGGCTTCAAACTTTCCTTTTTCATAAAGCTTATAGTTAGAGCTGGATCAGGCTTGGACCAGGTCTTAGTTATGCTGCTATAGGCTTAGACTGACACACTGGGATCCTGTCTTTCCCTCTCTCTCCTCTCTCTGCCTGTCTCTCACTTTAACTCTTCCTGTCCTAGTTATGCTGCTATAGGCTTAGACCGACAACCAGACACTTCATCTCTCTCAATCTGTACTCATTCAGGTTATGTTACTCGCCACTTAAAGGGAGGCAGACACCCTCTCTACTTTTAAGAGTAGGCTTCAAACTTTCCTTTTTGATAAAGCTTATAGTTAGAGCTGGATCAGGTTTGGACCAGGGCCTTAGTTATGCTGCTATAGGCTTAGACTGACACACTGGGATCCTGTCTTTCCCTCTCTCTCCTCTCTCTGCCTGTCTCTCACTTTAACTCTTCCTGTCCTAGTTATGCTGCTATAGGCTTAGACCGACAACCAGACACTTCATCTCTCTCAATTTGTACTCATTCAGGTTATGTTACTCACCACTTAAAAGGGAGGCAGACACCCTCTCTACTTTTAAGAGTAGGCTTCAAACTTTCCTTTTTGATAAAGCTTATAGTTAGAGCTGGATCAGGCTTGGACCAGCTCTTAGTTATGCTGCTATAGGCTTAGACTGCCGGGGGAACTGACACATTAAAGTTACTAACCATAGACCTTTCTGGAGTCCCTGAGCTCCCTTGTCTTGTAGGTTCCTCTGGATCCCTTACTTCAAGTCTTCCTGTCCTGTCTTAGTTATGCTGCTATAGGCTTAGACCGCCAACCTGACCCCTTCATCTCTCTCAATCTGTACTCATTCAGGTTATATTACTGCGCGCCACTTAAAGGGATGAGTCGTGATTTTAGAATATTCAGATAATCGATTCATAAAAAAATGTTGGGGCGGTGTAGCAGCTTCAGTTTTATGTATTTCTTGGAGCTGCTCAATTCCAGTTGATATACCTAACTTCTCAGGCCTCCCATGTTACTGTGATTGTGACTGATAAGTGAAGTATTGGGATTGACCCGTTACCTCAACACTTACCTGGCAGATTGACGTAAACCATGAGTCTGGTCCTGTTCAAGGTTTCTGCCTGATGTCAGGGAGCTTTAATTGTTTCTAAATGTTGCCAAATTTACTCTAGGTGGAATAACGTTAGGTCTCTGTAAATAATATAACAAAAGAGGGAAGTGTCTTGGGATAATTCATACAAATAAACATGTATTGATAAAGCTTATAGTTAGAGCTGGATCAGGCTTGGACCAGCTTTTGTCATGCTGCTATAGGCCTAGACTGCCGGGGGAACTGGCACACTGACACACTGGGATCCTAGCTCACCTTCTTCCCCCCAACCCCTTCATCACTTACTTTAACTCTGCCTGTCCCATTAAAGTTACTAACCATAGACCTTTCTGGAGTCCCTGAGCTCCATTGTCTCGTAGATTCCTCTAAGCTGCCGTTGACGTCCTCCTGCTGCGGACGTGCTGGACTCCAGCGGCAACAGCTTCTACGACTCGTCTCATCACTATCACCTCTCTCTCTTACTCCCCTCTATCTGTCTTTCCAGACCCAACTCAGTCGAGGCATGATGGCTGTTTAACATGAGTCTGGTTCTGCCTGAGGTTTCTGCCTGTTAAAAGGAAGTTTTTCCTCACCACTGTAACTAGCTAAATACTGCGATGTGCAATGCTCATGATGGATTAAGGTGGGGTCAGACTGAGTCTTACCCTGTCTTGAAGTTGGGTCTCTGTTCATAATTTGACATAGAGTGGTCTAGACCTCCTATGTTTGTAAAAGCGTCTTGAGACTTATGTCTCAGCAGGATGCAGAAAAACTCGTCCATGCATTTATCTTTAGCAGACTAGACTACTGTAACGGGGTCTTTACAGGACTCCCTAAAAAGTCCATCAGACGGCTGCAGCTCATACAGAATGCTGCTGCTCGAGTCCTAACAAGGACCAAAAAAGTAGACCACATTACTCCACTTTAAAATCCTGCTGATGGTTTATAAAGCACTGAATGGTTTAGGCCCAAAATACATTGCTGATCTGCTACTACTTTATGAACCACCTCGACCTCTGAGGTCATCAGGTACTGGTCTGCTTTCAGTCCCTAGAGTCAGAACGAAACATGGTGAAGCAGCGTTTAGTCATTATGCACCACATATCTGGAACAAGCTCCCTGAAAGCTGCAGGTCTGCTCCAACTCTCACCTCTTTTAAATCAAAGACTAAGACTTTCTTATTTACCTCTGCCTCCCTATCTTAGATTATTTTAACTCACTTTAAACTAACATTTTAATGTAATTTTTAATATATTTCTAATTTTCCTTTTCTTTTCTGTTTTATCATATTTGTCATTTTAATTTTGTTCTTTTATGCTTGTCTGAATGTCTCCAATGCTTTTAATGTGTTAATGTAAAGCACATTGAGTTGCCCTCGTGTATGAAATGCGCTATACAAATAAAGCTGCCTTGCCTTGCCTTGAGATAACGTTTGTTGTGATTTGGCGCTATACAAATAAAGATTGATTGATTGATTGATTGATTGAATGTAAGGATATATCGTAAGACAGTGAAAAATCGAAGCAAATAAGGGTGGATTAAAATCAATTCAACATACTTTGTATCTGGTTGTTATTTTTAAACAGTAGGAGGCGTTACCTGCATTACACTCCGCTTGTTCAACATCATGAAGTCTCTTGCGGGCTGAGGTGTTTTAAGTTTAAAGCATGTTTCAGAATCAGCTGACTGAAGGTGTTGCTAACAGAGTGACAGGTCTCCACGAGCGCTTTTTCTCTCAGGAAGAACGAGTAGACAGAAAACCGGACACTGAGTCTGAAACATGTTGTAGTCTGAGCGTGTTTTTAATGATTAAACCATAATTGATCGTTAACATTTCCATAGATCGATCACAGAAAACACTTGAAATGTACATCCCTAAATTTAAAAGAGATTTACTTGATTTGTTTTAATATTTCATACTTTCATTTGGGAATCGCTCACTTTACATTTCTCTATAATTGTTCTGAAATTTTCCAACAAGGTGTTTTAGTACAGTGATTTAAGTGTGCAGTGGTTTAATTTGAGTTCCAACACACCTTAAAAATGAAAAAGGATGACTTAATTTACAAAGAAATATAAGAGAACAAATATATAATGCAGCTGTCCATATCTGAGGATTTAAATAAAATAATAGTTATTCAAATTTTGAGTTAAATCCAGTTTTCTTGAAAGTAGTGGGTTGAGTGTATCCTTACATTCCAATTATTGACCCCTGATTGATTGATTGATTGATTGATTGATTGATTGATTGATAAATAAACCTTCCTTAAATAAATGAACCACACTGCCTTCCTTCCTCAGGATTAAGGGTGTAAATGACAGCTTGAAAGGTGAGGTTAGACCTCTTGTTGTTTCCACAGGTCTGTCCAAAGTCCTCTCTGATACTTTCAAAGTTTTTCCTTCAGTTTGTCTGCCAAAGAAAACTTAGCATGCTAGCTCCGAAGTTAGCTTCCATTAAAACCCCTCTCCCTTCAGACTCCTTCACACGAAGCTAACTCTAAAACCTGATCCCTGTGTTGTCTCTACACACACACACCTGTCTGATGTTTGAGTTTATAACTTTATCAAAGTGAACAGAGAGCTTTTAGAGCTTTCAGGGACCCAGCTATCGCCTGTTAGCATGAATGGGAAAAAGTAGCTCCAGCCTGAGAGCAGCAACAGGAGCAACTTTTAAATCAGAGATTGGACCCACCCGACGGCTCCTCTCCAGCTCCCAGAACCTCCACAGGGACTTCAGGGTCCGAGTTAGTCCACAAAGTGTCAGTGAAGTCCAGAGTCCCCCCTCAGAGAGCGCAGAGTCCGCAGGCAGAGACACACAGAAAACTCAAACGCATCAAATAAAACAACAACATGGCAGCAGGGCGCCGCGGGGCGTTCAGGGACCGAGGGGAGGGTGGGGAATCACAGTTACAGGAGGGAACATGTTGCTCATCTCAAAACAGACCTCTCTTTATTTAGTTCATTACTTTATTATAATATAAATTAATTTAAAATAATGTGTGCACTCAACTTTGTCCCAAAGGAATAGACAGAAAAAGGATAACATAGCTTAAAGATTAAAGGTAAACAAGATTTGAATGTATGTTATGTCCAATTATGCTTATCAATACATTTTATTCTGACTAAGTTTGCAAGAGATCTTGACTCAACAGATGATCCCAATGAGCACAAGTAAATAATAATAATAATAAAGTTTATTTAAATATCAAAACAGACGTTACAAAGTGTTTTGCATCATAAAAATCCAATAATAATAAAGAATGCATGAATTGGAGACAAAATCACAACAAATGTTCTCCTCAGACCCTTTCCAAACTGAGCCGGTCTAGACCGTACTCTATGTTCCATTTTTAACAAAGACCTAACATCAAGACCGGATCAGATCCAGTCCCCTCTTCCAGACAGGACTCAGTCTGATCTCATCTTAATCCACCATGAGCAGAGCACTTTGCAGCATTTAGCAAGTTACAGTGGCAAGGACAAACTTCCTTTAACAGGCAGAAACCTCCAGCAGGACCAGACTCATGTTAGACACACATCTGCTGAGACCGTGTTGGAGAGAGGGATAGAGGGAGATGAAGAGAGAGGGAGATGATATTGGGGAGATGTATAGTAGTAGTTGTAGCAGCTGGAGTCTGGTACGTCCACAGCAGCAGAGATCCAGAGGAACCTACGAGACAAGGGAGCTCAGGGACTCCAGAAAGGTCTATGGTTAATAACTTTAATGGAACAGGAAGAGTTAAAGTGAGAGACAGGCAGAGAGAGGAGAGAGAGGGAAAGACAGGATCCCAGTGTGTCAGTCTAAGCCTATAGCAGCATAACTAAGACCTGGTCCAAGCCTGATCCAGCTCTAACTATAAGCTTTATCAAAAAGGAAAGTTTGAAGCCTACTCTTAAAAGTAGAGAGGGTGTCTGCCTCCCGAATCCAAAGGAGAGGGGCCTGATAGCTGAAGGTTCTGCCTCCCATACTTTGTTTAGAGACTTTAGGTACAGGGATCAGGCCTTCTAGAGGGGAATTAGGGAGGTAGGTCATGTGCGGCAGGATTTTGGACCAGCTGAAGAGTCTTTAGAGTCTTACTTGGGCGGTCTGATTTCAGGAAATTGTAATAATCCATCCCAGAAGTATCAAATGCATGGACTAGTTTTTCTGCATTGTATTCATCAAGGGTTCCCCGGCTTGACTCAACTCAGCAACAAGTTTGATTTACAACGAATGCCTCCCCTAAGTAGTGCGAAGTCTTGTATTTACCCCGCCCACCTGAAAGTCCCCGTACAGGTAACCCATGATTTCCCAGTGCTGGTTTAGTGGAAGTGAATGTGTCACTCTGCCTCTGGTGAGGAACCTATGAGACAAGGGAGCTTAGGGACTCCAGAAAGGTCTATGGTTAGTAACTTTAATGGGACAGGAAGAGTTAAAGTGAGAGACAGGCAGAGAGAGGAGAGAGAGGGAAAGACAGGATCCCAGTGTGTCAGTCTAAGCCTATAGCAGCATAACTAAGACCTGGTCCAAGCCTGATCCATCTCTAACTATAAGCTTTATCAAAAAGGAAAGTTTGAAGCCTTCTCTTAAAAGTAGAGAGGGTGCTTTACATCATGAGAACCCAACAATAATAAAGAAAGCATGAAGGGGAGACATATTGAACTCGCAAGACAATTTAAGAGGAGCAGCTTGAGCAGAAGATAAACTACTAAAACAATTAAAAACAAGGAACGAATAAAAGAAATGAAATCATTACTTCTACATATAAAGAGTGTTTCTTTGCATCATTTCTTGAATCTAATCACTCCCTTGTTATTTCTGCGTTGGTTCTTGAAACTCGATGCTTGTTATGGAGGCAAAATTCAAGAAAAGACTTGGACCCAAAGAGTTGGTTTGTGGATTTGTTGGAGTTTCAGCCCTTAAACAGCCTCTGTAAAGGAAACAGCTGACTGTAGTCACATGTGTGCATGAGTACAAGCTGTTCTGTGCATGTAGTCTACGTGAAATATGCCAACTCTGCAGGTGTACCTGTGCAAGACGTCCTTCTTGACTCAGTAGACCGTAACATTCAGAGTCATAGCTCCATGTCCTTTCTTCCCTCACCTTTCTCAGTGTGCTGTCTGCAGATAAAAATAAGATAACATACTGTAGAGTTTAGGAATCCTGCAAGAAAGTGTATCAAAGTTTATCTCTTAAAGTCTGAAGCTGATGTTGTAACTATTGCAGATGAATTTGGGTTGCACAGGAACAGGATACGAAGTCACGCTCTGTTTTCCTGCAGCAGAAAGTCAAGGGAGACCTTGCACCACAGCTTTAACCTCAAAGTGTGCAGATTGTTAGAGAGATTAAGAATGAAAAGACAATGTTTTTCTGTTAAAATCAGGTCAGGACAAAGTGTTAACACAGACGCCCACTCACAAGTTAACCACGGTTAAAGCTCCTGTAAGTTTTAGCTGGAAATGACACAAACTGAAATCAACACCCACGCCTCATTATGATCTTCAGAGCAAACTAAACCATCACAACGAGACTCATTATTTCTCTTCTGACTCATTTCTAAAGTCTGGAACAGCAACCAGAGGGAAGGTGTGAGAAAGCGACCGCAATAACGATCTTTATTTACATCGTTCATGACAAAGATTCAGAATCAGTGATTCAACCGAAGCAGGAGGACTTAAAGAGAATCAGAGAGGTGCTGCTTCGTCCACACGGGGCGCCACGTGCAGCAAAAGTTCCTCTCAGGAGCTTTAAGGTGCATCAACATCAAGCAGTGAAAAAAGTATAAAATCAGAAGTTTTGCTTCTGAAGAAGTTCAGATATTTATAGGCCTCCTGTCAGTCTGCAGTCCTCAGAGGCATGCTGGCTTCTCTCCCATTAAAAGCGCCCCGAGCTGCAGGAATGAAATGTTCCTGAAGCAGTTTGAGGAACAACCTGACAACCAGAGAGAAGACGCTGAAACTCTATAAAACACTTTCAAGGATGAGAACAGTCAAATAGATATTTTAAATGGGATAAGTTAAATAAATAAATAAATTCAATTAAATGGAAAATGTACCAACTTCTAATTTTGTAAATGATTGTTTTCTAAAAAATAAAAATAAGGATGAGAAGTCATGAAGAGAAGAGCTGCAAAGAATAAAGATCTGACAGGTTGAGTTGAGACTCACCTTCAGCAGGGGTTCCCAAAAAAACAATAAAAATGTACATGCTGTAAATCTGCATTTTTTATGCATAGTATTAAAAATATTTGTACAAATTTGTGGCTCAATTTGAGATAAAGGCACGCAAATAAAATACAGCATCAGTTTCCTTCTTTATTTTGAAGCCACATGACCTCTGAGGACTTCCTGCTGCTTTGAGCCTTTTTTAAATTTAATTCAATAAGCAGCTTTTGGATCGACCTGTTAGCTCTTGAATGGTTCCAAGAACTAACAGGTGAAGGTCTCCAGTCTGTGGTATAAAGTTTTATTTTTTTATTTTATTTCTCAACTTGTTTTTGGTATTATAATTACTATTAATGTCTTTAATTGTTACTTTTATTGTTATTATTATTTATACATATATATATTATTGTTATTCTTATTGCTTTTTTTTTTAACCTTTTTTATTTATTTATCTTTTAGATGTGAACTTGTTTAACTTATTGTAGTTGCACTATTTTTTAATTCTCCTTTCTATTTATTTATCTTTTATTTTAAATGATTATCATTTAGTATTATTGGTTGCTTTTTCGTTCATTCACTTATTGTGTTTTTTTTTTACAAAAAACATCACTTGCTTTAATTGTTTACATTTATCTTTTATATGTAATGTGTGAAATTTAAAATAAACAGATCTTTAATATATATATATATATATATATATATATATATATATATATATATATATATATATATATATATATATATATATATATATATATTTATAATAAACTATCTGACTTGAAAATAAGAAGACATCAAACCAAAATTCAAACAAAGCTTTAAACCTCGAGGTCACCACGACATGATCTCTTTAAACCGACTCTTAACACTCACAGGAGTGTAGGAGGATTTAAACAGTCAGTCTTTCCTCTTTGACTAACTCAAAAGAGGCTCAACAAGTCACAGATTTGTTTTTTCCCACGTGCAGTGAAGGCATCACGAGCAGCCAGAAGCTGAGCTGTTGGGAGGAGACCTGCAGCTCCTGGTTCACAGCTTAAACAGGACCAGACACGCAGCACGAAACTGCACCGTCACCCATCACACCATAAACTCTCCCTGAGTTCCTCTTTCACTTTATATGATTCAATCCGAAGACTCAGGAAGAACTTTCTCTCTTCAGGACGCAAGTGAAAACTGCTCCTTTAATGCAACACTGACTCCAGATCAGATGTCTATGTTGTATTTTAATTTGGGAAGTGAAGCATTAGAGCTCACTTTAACTTTAGGAAGAGTTGTCCCAAGAGGAGAAGTAACTCAAAGTCCACTTTCTCCACTTTAGTCAACTCTTCTTCTGCAAAATGAGAAACACAGCTGCAGAACTCATGCATCATAAACAGCCTGATAAGTGATGGAAAACATGTGATCTATAAAGTTCACAGCTCCAGAAAAGAGAGTCTGGAAGTCTCTAAAGGTCAGACGGCTCGTTACTGAATCCTTTTCCTGCTCAGTTTTATTTTGGTGAGATTTTTGTGATGTATAAATATTTTAGTAAAGATCACTCAGACGAGGAATCACTGAAAACAAGCATTGTAAACCCTCAAAGGTCTGAGTCTGGGGTTATTTGTGCTGCACTGTTTTGTAAATCTGCGGTTTGAGTGGCTGCAGGGTAAAACAAACAAACACAAACACAAACAGAGAGTTTCTTCTTCTACAGGATGAATCCCCTCAGGGAACCAAGGAGGAAATGTTTCTATTCTCCTGAGAGAACTCTGCCGTCTCTTCTTCTTCTTCCTACAGTCAGCTTTAAGAGCTGCTGCGTGCAAAACACAGACTGTGTTCTGTAGTGTTCTGACCGAGGTGATACAGGTCTGAATGTTTGTTATAATCAGTGCAAACATCATGTTCTCCTCTTCCTCTTCCTGCACAAACTCAGCTCATGTTCCTACCTGCTTCAAACTGTTTACAAGCAGCAGCATGAACACGAGCCGGGCGGAGGATTGTTCCATTATCAGAGCAGATCTATCTCGATGTGTGCAGATTTAAAAACACTAAAGAGTCTCAATTCTTCCCTCCTTGAGAAAATAAGGCCCAAAGTAAAAAACAAGGGCGTCAGCTGAGGAGACAGGATTAGATGCAAAACAAACAGCACAAAAAAAGAGAGGTGAGAGTGACGGCTTGGTTGCACCAAGGTGTTTTAGAAGAACTTTACCCCTGAACTATGTGCGTTTCGACCGGTGGACCCAGGATCTAAATTTAGTTCAGGGGTAGATAATCTCCCCTCTAAAAAGCACCTGCTAAGGGGGTAGTACTTTTCAAAGGTCCGGGGACTTTCAGGGGGCGGGGCCTGCAATGCTGAACGTGTCTGATTGGTAGATTAACCGCAGTGTTTTTATTCCTCCCTCCGTCCACAATAACATCACACACATCTGTGATTCACTTGATTTAATACCTCCTGAACATCAGTCTCCTCTGAGCCTTAGAGTGTGAAGGTGTCTCTCCCGGTGTTCCGCTTTTAAAAGTGACCCTGTAAAATGGAGATCCTCAGCTGAACATGTCAGAGTTTGTGTTAATTCATTCATTGCTTTTTCCATGTTTTTAACTGCAGGCACAAAATTTTCACTTTTTTCCAGGTTTTTTCTGCTTCTGGAGCACAACTTCAAGTTTGAGGAAAATTATTTTTTTCGAAAGGGGCAACTTTTTTGTCAAATTTTTTTTGTCAAATTTTTTTTGTCAAATTTTTTTTGTCAAATTTTTTTTGTCAAATTTTTTTTGTCAAATTTTTTTTGTCAAATTTTTTTTGTCAAATTTTTTTTGTCAAATTTTTTTTGTCAATTTTTTTGTCTATTTTTATTTTTCATTTTTTTTTGTCATATCTTATTTTTCAAATTTTTTTTGTCAATTTTTTTTTTATTTTTTAAAGTCAAATTTGACAGAAAAAAAATTGTGAAATGTGTCAAAAAAGAATTCAAATTTTTTTTTTCAATTTTTTTTTTGTGCAATTTTTCCAAAAACCATTCACAGTCATTGTTTTTTCCATCTGTGATTCACTTGATTTCTCTTTCTTTCATTAGTTTTTATTTGTTCTATCTTTTTTGTATGTGTGTGTACTTTTCAAAAGAAGAAGCTGTGATTCTCTTGATTTAGCAGCTTGTAACAGTAGTCTTCTCTCAGCCCACCGTGAATGCGTCTCTCCTCCCGGTGTTCCGGTTTTAAAAGTGACCCTGTAAACTGGAGACTTTCAGCTGAACGTGTCAGTGTTTGTGTTGATTCATTCATTGCTTTTTCCATGTTTTTAACCGCAGGCACAAAATGTTAACTTTTTTTCATGTTTTTCTGCTTTTGGAGCACAATTTCAAGTTTGAGGAAAATTTATTTTTTCGACAGGGTCAAATTTTTTTTTTGTCAAAAATTATTTTTTTCAAAAAGAATTGGCAAAAAAAAAAAAAAAATCACATTTTTTTGTCAACATTTTTTTTTCACAATTTTTTTGTCCATTTTTTTTTTCATTTTTTTTAGTCAAAAATTATTTTTAACATTTTTTTCTTTTTTTTTTTAACATTTCTTTTCAAAAATATTTTTTTCAAAAAAAAAATTCAATTTTTTGTTTCAATTTTTTCCAAAAACCATTCACAGTCATTGTTTTTTCCATCTGTGATTCTCTTGTTTTCTTTCTTTCATTAGTTTTTATTTGTTCGTTCTTTTTTGTATGTGTGTGTACTTTTCAAAAGAAGAAGCTGTGATTCTCTTGATTTAGCAGCTTGTAACAGTAGTCTTCTCTCAGCCCACCGTGAATGCGTCTCTTCTCCCGGTGTTCCGCTTTTAAAAGTGACCCTGTAAACTGGAGACCTTCAGCTGAACGTGTCAGTGTTTGTGTTGATTCATTCTTTGCTTTTTCCATGTTTTTAACCACAGGCACAAAATGTTCACTTTTTTTCATGTTTTTCTGCTTTTGGAGCACAATTTCAAGTTTGAGGAAAATTTATTTTTTCGACAGGGTCAAATTTTTTTGTCAAATTTTTTTTTGTCAAAAAATATTTTTTTCAAAAAGAATTGGCGAAAAAAAAATTTCACATTTTTTTAATCAACATTTTTTTTTCACATTTTTTTTTGTCCAATTTTTTTTTCATTTTTTTTAGTCAAAATATTTTTTTCACATTTTTTTTTTCAAAAAAAAATAACAATTTTTTCCAAAAACCATTCACAGTCATTGTTTTTTCCATCTGTGATTCTCTTGATTTCTCTTTCTTTCATTAGTTTTTATTTGTTCTATCTTTTTTGTATGTGTGTGTACTTTTCAAAAGAAGAAGCTGTGATTCTCTTGATTTAGCAGCTTGTAACAGTAGTCTTCTCTCAGCCCACCGTGAATGCGTCTCTCCTCCCGGTGTTCCGCTTTTAAAAGTGACCCTGTAAACTGGAGACCTTCAGCTGAACGTGTCAGTGTTTGTGGAGTTTACACAGCTGTTGAAACACAGAGGGAGTTCCTGGGAATGCAAACTAGTTTAGTTTTTATTAAGATTTCAAAATATCCTCATGCTTTTTCCATGTTTTTAACCGCAGGTGCAAATTTTCACTTTTTTTCATGTTTTTCTGCTTTTGGAGCACAATTTCAAATTTGAGGAAAATACATTTTCATCGACAGGCTCCGGGTCAACTTTGTGGTCAAATTTTTTTGTCCATTTTTTTTTCAAAAATTTTTTTTCAAAAATTTTTTTTCAAAAATTTTTTTTCAAAATTTTTTTTTCAAATTTTTTTTTCAAAATTTTTTTTTTCGAATTTTTTTCAAATTTCTTTTTCAAATTTCTTTTTTCACTATTTTTTTTTTCAAAATTTTTTCTAAAACTTTTTTTCCATAAAATTTTTTTTTTCAAATTATTTTTTTTCAATTATTTTTTTAAAATTTCTTTTTTCAATCTTTTTTTTCACATTTTTTTTTTTTCACATTTTTCCAAAAAACATTCACAGTCATTGTTTTTTCCATCTGTGATGAATGGCATTCGTCTTTGTTTTACTGCCCTCTACTGGTCTGGTGGTGTAGTTCAAAAGGATTTTGAAGCCGTGTTGAAACGTCTTTGCTACTCGCGCTTATCTTCTCTCACGTGTTGATTCAGTGAATCCATCTGTGATGAAATATAGCACCATCTAAAACAGACCAGCTGAGTCTCTTCATGCTAACAGGCTAACTGTTGTGTTGCTCATAATGATACCTGCCTGTCCGTCTGCTTCTATGGTGTCATCTGTGATGAATAGCATTCCTCTTTGTGTTACTGCCCTCTACTGGTCTGGTGGTGTAGTGCATTTACTTTTTTTCCTCCATACGTCACTGGCCTGATTTACACAATCTACACGGGACTTCGGCCCGCGGTCGAAACGCAGACAACAATGGGGGACCAGGAACCTTTTAGTTCAGGGGAAAGTAGTTCTGGGGGCTTAAAGACCCCGGAACTCTTGGTCGAAATGCACCTTTTGTTTCCCTTTCACACTGCTCTTGCAAACGTAAGAGACCAGCCTGCTTCACCGTGCTTCATTTATCCCCCCAGTAAGTGTTTCCTCTGAGTTTATGGTCTCAATCTCTAGTTTAAAGTCCTTCTCACTACAGAACAGTATTTATTCTGTGAACTATGATCCCATTTAGAGCCAAACTGGAGGAAAAGGAAGGATATACTCTGGGGTGTGGATACCTCGTCTTCCAGAGAGAGTTTATAAACCAGTCGGTGACGTCGCTGTGGCTGCGTTTATTCATCTTCACAGTCTTTGATTTCAGCGCGGTGATATCAGGTTTAATAAAATCTCAGCAGGTGGAAATGGAAAGTTTCCTCCGTCAGACTCCCGAAGGATGCCTGTATCTCACATCTGTGGTTATCTCATCAGCTCCAGAGAGGTTTGAAATGAGACACTGTTCTTTAAATGAGCTCCCACATGAGTTTAAGTCAAAGTATGGACGGCTGCGCCCCCCCCCATCCCCAGGTGTGCTGAGGACTTCATTTCCATTTAGATGACCTGACGCCTCTGAGCACGTTACCGTCAGAGTCCTCCTGATGGAAACTTAAGCTGTAGCAGGATTTAAACCTTCCTGTTAGGCTTCTCAGATATCCAGGCCGTGCATACCTCATTGAGTCTATCACTGCATATATACCTGTCAGAGTCAGGCTCAATGCAAAGCTGTTTAATGCATAACACATGATGAAGCGGAGCATCACTGATAGACGTCGGTTTGCAGGATTTCTCAGGAGGAAGGAACTTTGCAGAAAGAAGGTTTTGTTTATTAAAAGTTGCCTCTTCCACGGGCTGGAGCGGGCGGAAACACAAACTGGTTCACGAGTTCAACCAGCTCCAAACCAGAGCGAGCACCAGCCCGGAAATACAACCCGGTTCAACGTTAGTCCAAAAGAGGTATCTGAGTCACCGGCCCTTCAAACTGTCCTAACTGTTCACCTCCATATGACACCCCCCTGCAAGCCCGCCTCTTAGTTTGTCTCTAGGTTGATCATAGTGGATGAGTCCGCATTTCCAACATGGCACCCACCATTTTCTGGCCTCGAAACTCAACTAGAGACCGCTTGGTGACATCCCAGAAACTACGTCTATGTTTCTATGATCCGTGCCCACTCCAGTCAGTGCTGGTGTTTCCACAGGACACGCCACGGCACGTCTCAGACTCCACTAGAGGTAGGAGGCCTCGTCCAGCACTCCTCAAGCTGAACATTTGACCTTTGAAGAGACTCCTGACTGTAGAGGTCGATACCATCTCAAAGATAAGACTCTCAGGTTTGAAACTGAATCCACCTCTACATGTTGGAGAGACCCGTGTCTTCCCTTTCCTCCACCTCCGTCCCCGACATGTGATCAGGTTGTCAGGTCTGAGGCAGAGGCTGACTCAGGCTCTGAATACCCACGATGCATCAGTGCAACTGTCACTTAACCACGTTTGACTGACAGGCCGTAGGCCCTGCGTGCTGCTGACGGAGGACACCAGGCGTCTGTTGTTGTTTGTGTCTGCTGCAGACCGAGCCTCCCTGCAGACATGTTGATCTACTGTATGTCAGTATATATGTTGTAGATCTGAATAAACGCAGTGACAGGCGGGCACACGCCTATAGAAACAACCATCACAGATACCTTAAAGAGACAGTGACCCTCCAGCTGAGACGAGCAGTTTCAGCTTCTCCACCCAAACAAACAAATAAATAGAAGAGATCAACACAAACACTCTCTCAGCACACATGAGGATGATGTTTACCCAAGCTGCATTAAACACAGACATGACTCTGTAGTGGAAGTCACTGCATTAAAAACAGACATGACTCTGTAGTGGAAGTCACTGCATTAAACACAGACATGACTCTGTAGTGGAAGTCACTGCATTAAAAACAGACATGACTCTGTAGTGGAAGTCACTGCATTAAACACAGACATGACTCTGTAGTGGAAGTCACTGCATTAAACACAGACATGACTCTGTAGTGGAAATCACTGCATTAAAAACAGACATGACTCTGTAGTGGAAGTCACTGCATTAAACACAGACATGACTCTGTAGTGGAAGTCACTGCATTAAACACAGACATGACTCTGTAGTGGAAGTCACTGCATCAAAAACAGACATGACTCTGTAGTGGAAGTCACTGCATTAAACACAGACATGACTCTGTGGTGGAAGTCACTGCATTAAAAACAGACATGACTCTGTAGTGGAAGTCACTGCATTAAAAACAGACATGACTCTGTAGTGGAAGTCACTGCATTAAACACAGACATGACTCTGTAGTGGAAGTCACTGCATTAAACACAGACATGACTCTGTAGTGGAAGTCACTGCATTAAAAACAGACATGACTCTGTAGTGGAAGTCACTGCATTAAAAACAGACATGACTCTGTAGTGGAAGTCACTGCATTAAACACAGACGTGACTCTGTAGTGGAAGTCACTGCATTAAACACAGACATGACTCTGTAGTGGAAGTCACTGCATATAACACAGACATGACTCTGTAGTGGAAGTCACTGCATTAAAAACAGACATGACTCTGTAGTGGAAGTCACTGCATTAAACACAGACATGACTCTGTAGTGGAAGTCACTGCATTAAAACAGACATGACTCTGTAGTGGAAGTCACTGCATTAAACACAGACATGACTCTGTAGTGGAAGTCACTGCATTAAAAACAGACATGACTCTGTAGTGGAAGTCACTGCATTAAACACAGACATGACTCTGTAGTGGAAGTCACTGCATTAAAAACAAACATGACTCTGTAGTGGCAGTCACTGCATTAAAAACAGACATGACTCTGTAGTGGAAGTCACTGCATTAAACACAGACATGACTCTGTAGTGGAAGTCACTGCATTAAAAACAGACATGACTCTGTAGTGGAAGTCACTGCATTAAACACAGACATGACTCTGTAGTGGAAGTCACTGCATATAACACAGACATGACTCTGTAGTGGAAGTCACTGCATTAAACACAGACATGACTCTGTAGTGGAAGTCACTGCATATAACACAGACATGACTCTGTAGTGGAAGTCACTGCATTAAAAACAGACATGACTCTGTAGTGGAAGTCACTGCATTAAACACAGACATGACTCTGTAGTGGAAGTCACTGCATTAAAACAGACATGACTCTGTAGTGGAAGTCACTGCATTAAAAACAGACATGACTCTGTAGTGGAAGTCACTGCATTAAAAACAGACGTGACTCTGTAGTGGAAGTCACTGCATTAAAAACAGACATGACTCTGTAGTGGAAGTCACTGCATTAAACACAGACATGACTCTGTAGTGGAAGTCACTGCATTATAAAAACAGACATGACTCTGTAGTGGAAGTCACTGCATTAAAAACAGACATGACTCTGTAGTGGAAGTCACTGCATTAAACACAGACATGACTCTGTAGTGGAAGTCACTGCATTAAACACAGACATGACTCTGTAGTGGAAGTCACTGCATTAAACACAGACATGACTCTGTAGTGGAAGTCACTGCATTAAACACAGACATGACTCTGTAGTGGAAGTCACTGCATTAAAAACAGACATGACTCTGTAGTGGAAGTCACTGCATTAAACACAGACATGACTCTGTAGTGGAAATCACTGCATTAAAAATAGACATGACTCTGTAGTGGAAGTCACTGCATTATAAACACAGACATGACTCTGTAGTGGAAGTCACTGCATTATAAAAACAGACATGACTCTGTAGTGGAAGTCACTGCATTAAACACAGACATGACTCTGTAGTGGAAGTCACTGCATTAAACACAGACATGACTCTGTAGTGGAAGTCACTGCATTAAACACAGACATGACTCTGTAGTGGAAGTCACTGCATTAAACACAGACATGACTCTGTAGTGGAAATCACTGCATTAAAAACAGACATGACTCTGTAGTGGAAGTCACTGCATTATAAACACAGACATGACTCTGTAGTGGAAGTCACTGCATTATAAAAACAGACATGACTCTGTAGTGGAAGTCACTGCATTAAAAACAGACATGACTCTGTAGTGGAAGTCACTGCATTAAAAACAGACATGACTGTAGTAGAAGTCACTGCATTAAACACAGACATGACTCTGTAGTGGAAGTCACTGCATTATAAACACAGACATGACTCTGTAGTGGAAGTCACTGCATTATAAAAACAGACATGACTCTGTAGTAGAAGTCACTGCATTAAACACAGACATGACTCTGTAGTGGAAGTCACTGCATTAAAAACAGACATGACTCTGTAGTGGAAGTCACTGCATTAAAAACAGACATGACTGTAGTAGAAGTCACTGCATTAAAAACAAACATGACTCTGTAGTGGAAGTCACTGCATTAAACACAGACATGACTCTGTAGTGGAAGTCACTGCATTAAACACAGACATGATTTTGTAGTGGAAGTCACTGCATTAAACACAGACGTGACTCTGTAGTGGAAGTCACTGCATTAAAAACAGACATAACTCTGTAGTGGAAGTCACTGCATTAAAAACAAACATGACTCTGTAGTGGAAGTCACTGAGCTTAAAACCGTCCCTGTCCCCTGTATGAATGTCCCCGTGTCTCTGTACTTCAGTCCATGTGTTGTATGTTGATGTTTAAATACTGAGTCTTATAATCCGGTCCACGTTAAATAAACTCTGTTACATAAATTAAAAGCTGTTACAGCTGTCGAGGCCGGCCCGTGTCTCCTGTAATGATCTTATAGCAGCAGATGAAGCGACCTCTCCCACACTAACTACTCTTCCCACCCCCCACCACCATCCCCCATCCCGGCCTGGCTGGGGCACGCAAGTCTGCACAGCGATGACATCACCACACACTCAAACGTGACTCCGAGCGGACGGCCCGTGCTCGACCCAGCCGAGCGTGAAGCTCAGCCTCAGCTGCAAACTCCCATCTGTCGCCTGAAATCCACAGCGTCAGCCCCCAGCCGAGCTCCAGAGAGCGACCCGGCAGGAGGAGCAGGGGAGGTGGAAAGGAAGATATGAGAAGGGGGGGGGGGGGAATCAGGGTGCGATGTGGGGGGAGGAGAGACGGGGATACAGTGGTTGTCTTTCCCCACAGACAGACGAGCACGTCACAGTCAGAGTGAATTAATCCAACTCTCTGTGGTGGCGTGCCTCGGATCACACGCCCTTGCTTGCCTTGTGAGTTGCTGTGTCATCCTCCTCCTCCTCACTTGTCTCCCCCCTCTCTCCCCTCTCTCCCCTCCTCGCTGTGGTGATCTCCATCTCTGTGTATACTGTATAATTTACCCTCTGGCTTCCTCCGCTCTGTTGCTGCAGTTATCTGATGACACAGAGGGATGCAACTCGGAGTTTTGCAGACCTCATGTCTCCTGAAATGGCCTGGTCTTGGTCTTGGTCTTGGTCTTGGTCTCGGTCTCAGATGCAGCTCTGTTTTAAAGAGCTGCAGGAGATGTTTCCAGCCTGCAGCCATGAAACAGGCTGCAATGTGCATCTAATGGCTCGTTTCCACCAAGCGGTCTGGTCTGGATCAGTACAGTTTGGTACGGGTTGGATCGGTAACGCCTGACCCTGTTTGTGTTTCCACAGCTAACCGTGCCCTACATGGTGGGCGCCGTGTAAGTCAGATGCCGATAGCCGCGCCAGCTACGTAATAGCGTGACGTCATGGCAGCGCAACACAGTGTACCCCGCTAATAGATGCAACAAAGAAGAAAAATGCGAGGAAAGTCTGCACCTCCTGACGCCATTTTTACAACACACAAAGTTCTCTTCCTGAAGTCCTCTGGAGATTTAAAGATGGCGGGGTTATGTGTTGTTCTTTATTACCGCTGTCGCACGGGAAGTGGCGATTCTTTTGACCAATCAATGGACTGCAGTGTTTCTAGCTCCACCTTCTGGGGTCGGATCGGCATGTCTGGCACCCCAACAGGAGGGGACCAAAGAGTGGGACGGTACGGCTCGGTGAGTTTTAGTCGATGGAAACGCCACAAAATGCGTGCCGTACCGAGACGAACCGAACTGAACCACTTGGTGGAAACGGGGCTTAATACCCATTTTCAACCGAGGCAGTTTCAGGGCCGGTTCGGAGCAGGCGCTCAATTGAGAACCGGTTTTTCGTGTTTAGACTGCGAGTGAACCGGCTCACGGCCGTGAAAACTGGTTCCAGAGCGGCTCCAACTCTTTGCTGGTCTAGAACTGCGAACAAAAACACAAACCAAACGTGTTTCCTCCATCGTCCTGCAGAGAACAAATCAAAGAGACTAATGGAGTCCAAGGCAAAGCAGCGGTCGGCCGTGGAGACGAGCTGCCGTTGTCCTCCATCGTTGTTGTTGTGAGGGAAAGTTTGTTCTAGCCCTGCTGGGAAAAGCGGTCACGTAAAGACAGGTACTTTCAATTTTTTCACTCATGCTATTTTTGGACATGCTACACATACATATATACATACAATCATGCACACAGGGAGAGATGTCAGGGTGAGGATGCTGCCATCAACCAGCGCACCCTGATCAGTTGGGGGTTCTGTGCCTTGCTCAAAGGCACCTTGGCAGTGCCCAGGCAAGTGAACCAGCACCTCTCCAGCCACCAGTCCACTTGCCAAGCTTCGTCCATGCTGGGACTCGAACCGGCGACCCTTCGGTTCCCAAGCCAAGTCCCTATGGACTGAGCTACTGCCGCCCCCAATGAATCTGACGTCATGACGTGTCTCTTCCACGGGCTTGAGTGGGCAGAAAAACAAACGGGTGCCGCGTTGGTTCACGAGTTCAACCAGCTCCAAACCAGTCTGAAAATACAACCCGGTTCACGCTGGTAGAAAAGAGGTGAAAGTGCCCCCGCTGAAAGCTCCTCCTTTAATCCACCTGAGAGGAGTTTTCTTGCACGAGTTTGCAGACGTGTGTATCCATGCAGTATCCGGGCTTCCCACATCAGGACGTCACAGCTGACATCTTCTCTGAGGCTGGATTTCAGCAACAGACGGACCATCTAATCTCCTGCATTAAATAATAATCCTAATCAAACTCAAATGATGAACTCACAGCAGCAGCGATGACAGCTTCATGGTCTTTGAATGAACTACTCAGGGCAGGCCTTTTCATTCCACATCCACATGGAGCTCCACATGTGCTGCAGTGAGGCTGAAAGATGTATTATTCTTATTATTCTGTGTGTTAACGAGGCACAAAGGGCTCCATAGAAAGATCTCTTCACCCGCCAGATAATGAGCGCTCCAGAGACATGATGCGGTTTGTTGGTTTGTGAGAGATTGGAGGTTAATGGAGTCTCCTGTTTGTGAGACCTGAGGTGAACAGAGAGCGGATACAACAGGAAGCCCCGTCAAACAAGAGGAAGATTACTTATATCACTGATCTGATGAAGTCTGTAATATTTCAGTTTCAACATAACTGAAGAGGAAAAAGAAGACTCCATGATGCTGACAGAGTGACTGTGTGATGAATCGGACTAACCATAGACCTTTCTGGAGTCCCTGAGCTCCCTTGTCTCGTAGGTTCCTCTGGATCTCTGCTGTAGATTCCTTTTTGGGGTCTGTTATTCATCCTTTCTTTCTTTCTTTCTTTCTTTCTTTCTTTCTTTCTTTCTTTCTTTCTTTCTTTCTTTCTTTCTTTCTTTCTTTCTTTCTTTCTTTCTTTCTTTCCTGCTGTCCCTCTTTCTTTCTTTCTTTCTTTCTTTCTTTCTTTCTTTCTTTCTTTCTTTCTTTCTTTCTTTCCTTCCTTCCTTCCTTCCTTCCTTCCTTTCTTCCTTCCTTTCTTTCTTTCTTTCTTCCTTCCTTCCTTTCTTTCTTTCTTTCTTTCTTTCTTCCTTTCCTTCTTTCTTTCTTTCTTTCTTTCTTTCTTTCTTTCTTTCTTTCTTTCTTTCTTTCTTTCTTTCTTTCTTTCTTTCTTTCTTTCTGTCTTTCTTTCTTTCTTTCTTTCTTTCCTTCATTTATTTCATTCGTTCTCCTTCCTTCTTTCTTTCATTCCTTCCTTCTTTCTTTCCTTCTTTATTTAATTCCCTCTTTCCTTCCTTCCTTCTTTTTTCTTCTTTCTTTCTTTCTTTCTTTCTTTCTTTCTTTCTTTCTTTCCTTCATTTATTTCATTCGTTCTCCTTCCTTCTTTCTTTCATTCCTTCCTTCTTTCTTTCCTTCTTTATTTAATTCCCTCTTTCCTTCCTTCCTTCTTTTTTCTTCTTTCTTTCATTCTTTCCTTCTTTCTTCCTTCCTTACTTTCATTCCTTTCTCCTTTCTGTCTTTATTTCACCCCTTCTTTCTTTTTCTTCTTTAACTCATTCCTTCTTTCTTTCATCCTTCCTTTCTTTCTTTTGTTCATTTTTCCTTTCATTCCTTCCCTCTTTGTTCTTTCCATGTTTCTTCATCCTCTATGTCTCCTTTTCTTATCCTGTCCTTTCCTTCACCATTTCTTCTCCTCTTTTTCTTTCTTCTGGTCTCCCTCTCTTCTCTCTTTTCTTAGACCTTTCTGGAGTCCCTGAGCTCCCTTGTCTCATAGGTTCCTCTGGATCTCTGCTGCTGTGGACGTGGTCCAGACTCCAGCTGCTACAACTACTACTATCCGTCTCCCCACTATCATCTCTCTCTCTCTCTTCATCTCCCTCTATCCCTCTCTCCAACACGGTCTCAGCAGATGTGTGTCTAACATGAGTCTGGTCCTGCTGGAGGTTTCTGCCTGTTAAAGGAAGTTTGTCCTTGCCACTGTAACTTGCTAAATGCTGCAAAGTGCTCTGCTCATGGTGGATTAAGATGAGATCAGACTGAGTCCTGTCTGGAAGATGGGACTGGATCTGATCCGGTCTTGATGTTGGATCTTTGTTAATAATGGAACATAGAGTCCGGTCTAAACCTGCTCTGATGGAAAGCGTCTGAGGAGAACGTTTGTTGTGATTTGGTGCTTTATAAATAAAGATTGATTGATATGAGACTCGAGTCACTGGGTCACTTTGTTGTTGTGCAAAAAACTAGAGGTAGGTTTGGTTTTAATGCAGTATTCACACACGCACAAAACTCCTGGTGAGCTGCATGTTCGTACGAATGTTCGTACGCAACACTTCCCAGCCGGCCTCCATGTAGGATTCCCTCAGGAGGGCAGGGGGACGTGTCCACACAGCAGGTAACTGTCAGGAAGAATCATGGCTGAAGACGTTACTCATGCAACTGATGTGAACAATAACTGTGAAGTCTCAGAGGCAGCCCGTCTCCAAAGTTTCCAGAAAATTGAAAAGTGGTTTCAGTTTGAGAAGGTCCGACTGATCTTTGACCTTGAACCTTCGAGATGACGAAGAGAGGAAACGCCATCACGTTATATAAGATAAGAATCATCAGGGTTGAGTTTATTGATCTCCATCGGTCACAGCGGGGGCGTCTCGGCTCGACCTTGTTGACCTCTCATTCAGTGAAGTGACGGTGAAAAAATCTCTGCTTCCTCTGTTCCTCTCCTTCACAGTTTGAGGTCAGAGGAAGCAGGAACAAATAAAGCTCTGAGCTCAGCTGTTCGGTTCACCTGACTGATTGTGTTTCATAACCAGAGACCACGTGAAAGAAGCACCTCTTATGAAGTGTCGGGTTAGTGTGTACGAGGAGGAGGCTAAAGCATGGAGGAAGAAAAAGATCAAATCAGGAAGAGTTTGTTTTCACATGCTTTTACTTTATGCAGATGACGATGTGACGACTGCAGAGCCGGAAACAGGAACTGATGTTCTTGTGATGTTCTTGTAATTAACGGGTCTTCAGTTTGCTGAAATAACAACATCATGATGCAGATTAGTCCAAAGTCCAAAGTCAAGCTTTGTCAGGTCTGTCCTCAAGAGGAGAAGAAAACTATGTCTACAATGTTTGTTTGTTGAATGGAGGTCTATGAAAGAGGATTAGAGACACTGATGTTTCTTTAGCTCTGACCTTCTTCACAGAATGTTCCATTTGTTCTCAGAATTCTGACATCATCAAAGACAGAATTCTGACATCATCAAAGACAGAATTCTGACATCATCAAAGACAGAATTCTGACATCATCAAAGACAGAATTCTGACATCATCAAAGACAGAATTCTGACATCATCAAAGACAGAATTCTGACATCATTAAAGACAGAATTCTGACATCATCAAAGACAGAATTCTGACATCATAGAGGACAGAATTCTGACATCATCAAAGACAGAATTCTGACATCATCAAAGACAGAATTCTGACATCATCAAAGACAGAATTCTGACATCATCAAAGACAGAATTCTGACATCATTAAAGACAGAATTCTGACATCATCAAAGACAGAATTCTGACATCATAGAGGACAGAATTCTGACATCATCAAAGACAGAATTCTGACATCATCAAAGACAGAATTCTGACATCATCAAAGACAGAATTCTGACATCATCAAAGACAGAATTCTGGCATCATCAAAGACAGAATTCTGACATCATCAAAGACAGAATTGTGACATCATCAAAGACAGAATTCTGACATCATCAAAGACAGAATTCTGACATCATCAAAGACAGAATTCTGACATCATTAAAGACAGAATTCTGACATCATCAAAGACAGAATTCTGACATCATTAAAGACAGAATTCTGACATCATCAAAGACAGAATTCTGACATCATCAAAGACAGAATTCTGACATCATCAAAGACAGAATTCTGACATCATCAAAGACAGAATTCTGACATCATCAAAGACAGAATTCTGACATCATCAAAGACAGAATTCTGACATCATCAAAGACAGAATTCTGACATCATTAAAGACAGAATTCTGACATCATCAAAGACAGAATTCTGACATCATAGAGGACAGAATTCTGACATCATCAAAGACAGAATTCTGACATCATCAAAGACAGAATTCTGACATCATCAAAGACAGAATTCTGACATCATCAAAGACAGAATTCTGACATCATTAAAGACAGAATTCTGACATCATCAAAGACAGAATTCTGACATCATAGAGGACAGAATTCTGACATCATCAAAGACAGAATTCTGACATCATCAAAGACAGAATTCTGACATCATCAAAGACAGAATTCTGACATCATCAAAGACAGAATTCTGGCATCATCAAAGACAGAATTCTGACATCATCAAAGACAGAATTGTGACATCATCAAAGACAGAATTCTGACATCATCAAAGACAGAATTCTGACATCATCAAAGACAGAATTCTGACATCATTAAAGACAGAATTCTGACATCATCAAAGACAGAATTCTGACATCATTAAAGACAGAATTCTGACATCATCAAAGACAGAATTCTGACATCATCAAAGACAGAATTCTGACATCATCAGAGACAGAATTGTGACATCATCAAAGACAGAATTCTGACATCATCAAAGACAGAATTCTGACATCATCAAAGACAGAATTCTGACATCATTAAAGACAGAATTCTGACATCATCAAAGACAGAATTCTGACATCATTAAAGACAGAATTCTGACATCATCAAAGACAGAATTCTGACATCATCAAAGACAGAATTCTGACATCATCAGAGACAGAATTCTGACATCATCAAAGACAGAATTCTGACATCATCAAAGACAAAATTCTGACATCATCAAAGACAGAATTGTGACATCATCAAAGACAGGATTCTGACATCATCAAAGACAGAACTCTGAAATCATCAAAGACTGAATTATGACATCATCAAAGACTGAATTCTGGAATTCTGTCAGAATTCTAGAACACCTGCTGTTGCTCTCCATACAGACTGTTTCTCCTGCAGACACCTGATTGGGGACCAGAATACCTCTCATGACGATTCTGTTTCCATGTAGAATCTGTGAATAGATATGAGCCACAGACGTGCAGTTATTTATACTTTAAAGAAGCCGGGGTTCACTCGCTCTGCAGTCAGAGATCGGAGGTAACAAGGTGTCCAGGTTTCCTCTCCTTCTCTTTAAGGAGACGGCACAGACCTTCAGGTGTGAAGTGTGTGGACTCCGGAGTACCTCTCCTCCTTCAGAGTGCTTCTATACAGAGTTCTGTTTTCAGTCTCTTTAGATGTGGTTTATGTAACAGGTCTATCTTTGGTCTGCTCAGGTCGGGCCTCCTGTCCTTTAAACATGTCGGTCATTTGTTGTCTCAGATCGACGCTCAGACTGTGAAGACATCATTATCTTCAGCAGGTCGCTGGGAGGAGAAATATCGACCGCTGTGATTGCTTGTTTTCTTGTTGAAAGGAAACCATCTTCAAGCTGCTGCTGTCAGACTTACAACTAAGAACAGGATGTAAGAGTCTGACTCCAGGCTGTTTATTTTTGACTTGTTTACTCCTGTAAAATTTAACATTTCACATGTTACATAATACATTTCTGTCTCCTGTTGTTTTGAGTCTGTCGAGAACTTTGAACACGTATCTTAATATCTATGGGGCGCCATTTCTAAAGGTGTGTGCAGTGAAAATAACAGAAACTATTCTCCACATTGAGCTCTGAATTTTTCAATGTCAACTTTTTATCAGATTTAGAGGAATATTTGATCTTCTTCACATTTAACTTTGCTGTGAAAAATATATTTAAGTTACAATCACTGTTAATTCCAAATGCAAAATATAAATGTTAGATATTAGTTTAAAGGTTAAATGTTTAATCTAAATGTTTTAACTAAATGTTAAATGTTGAATCTAAATGTTAGATATAAATCTACATGTTAAATGTTAAACCCCAATACTAAATATAAATCTTAATGTTAAATCTAAATGTTTTATCTAAATGTTAAATCTAAATGTTAATGTTAAATCTAAATGTCAAATATAAATCTAAATGTTATATATAAAACTAAATGTTAAATCTTAATGTGTTATCTAAATTTTAAATCTAAATGTTAATGTTAAATCTAAATGTTGAATATAAATCTGAATGTTAAATCTAAATGTTAAATATAAATGGTATATATAAATCTAAATATTAAATCTAAATGTTAAATCTAAATGTTTTAAATAAATGTTAAATCTAAATCTAAATGTTAGATATAAATCTACATGTTAAATGTTAAACCCCAATACTAAATATAAATATAAATGTTAAATCTAAATGTTTTATCTAAATGTTAAATCTAAATGTTAATGTTAAATCTAAATGTCGAATATAAATATAAATGTTATATATAAAACTAAATGTTAAATCTTAAAGTGTTATCTAAATGTGTTATCTAAATGTTAATGTTAAATCTAAATGTTGAATATTAATCTAAATGTTAAATATAAATGTTAGATATAAATGTTAAATGTTAAATCTGAATGTCAAATATAAATCTAAATGTTAAATCTAAATGTTAAATCTAAATGTTAAATCTAAATACTACATATAAATCTAAATACTACATATAAATCTAAATGTTGAATTTTAAATCTAAATGTTGGTCATCATGGTCTTCCTCTGTGATATTATTTGTTGTTATTTTCTTTCAGGTGATGTAATCATCCACCCTCCATCATTTATCATCAGGTGTGCATGTTGTTAAGTTAGCAGGTGGTATGACGAGGAGATCAGGAGTCTTGTCCGAGCAGCAGTCTCTGATGTTGCGGTGCATAAAACTGCAGTTCCTCCAGTGTCCACTTGGGGCTGTCTCTCTGTGGTGTATAATGAACGTATCATCTCTGTTCATTCATCCATTGTTTTACAGAAAGTCAGATTCAAACAGACTTCTTCATGTCTTCATGTTGTGCTCATAAAAAGGAGTTAGCACTGGAGTTGACTTTACTCTTTGAGGATAAATATAAATAAATCAGTGTTTGGCCCAAAGACTCAAATCAGCTTTAACATGCAAATCCCTGCAGACATCATTAAGACCACATGGGGGACTCTGCTGCTGCAGTCTTTACCCTGAATAAGTGATGAGACACACTTGAAGATTATCTACATGATCACTTCAGTTTCTGTAAGATTAAAAAAACATCACTGCATCTTTTCTGTGTGCACGACCTCATCGAGCGAGCGGAAGAGGAACTGTAAACATGGCGTGATTTCAGACGTGATGCTCTCACTGCACCGTAAACTTCACCGTCCCAACAAGTCTAGACTTCCTGTGACCCGCTCAGAGATCACTGAGGTTCTTTCAGCAGCCTGATGAGCTGTTTGTGGCTCCGTGCGAAGCCGGTTTGTGAAGAGGTCAAAGGTCAGAGGTCTGTTTTCAGAGCCGTGGTATTTTCACCATGACCTCCTCTCCTCTACACCACTCACAGAATCAGAATAATCCTGCCTCCTCTTTCTGGGATCCACAGACGAGGAGGATGAACACTGCAAGTGGGGGAAGAGGAGGAGGGTCGAAACGCCTCATTACTGCCCCCTAGTGACAGCAGCAATGGTCCCATGCTGCACCCATGAAACGTATGCATGACTTGGATTTCAGCTTCTGTGTTTACTCCTTTAATGCAGTGACTTCCACTACAGAGACATGTCTGTTTTTAATGCAGTGACTTCCACTACAGAGTCATGTCTGTGTTTAATGCAGTGACTTCCACTACAGAGTCTTGTCTGTTTTTAATGCAGTGACTTCCACTACAGAGTCATGTCTGTGTTTAATGCAGTGACTTCCACTACAGAGTCATGTCTGTGTTTAATGCAGTGACTTCCACTACAGAGTCATGTCTGTTTTAATGCAGTGACTTCCACTACAGAGTCATGTCTGTGTTTAATGCAGTGACTTCCACTACAGAGTCATGTCTGTTTTTAATGCAGTGACTTCCACTACAGAGTCATGTCTGTTTATAATGCAGTGACTTCCACTACAGAGTCATGTCTGTTTATAATGCAGTGACTTCCACTACAGAGTCATGTCTGTGTTTAATGCAGTGACTTCCACTACAGAGTCATGTCTGTGTTTAATGCAGTGACTTCCACTACAGAGTCATGTCTGTTTATAATGCAGTGACTTCCACTACAGAGTCATGTCTGTGTTTAATGCAGTGACTTCCACTACAGAGTCATGTCTGTGTTTAATGCAGTGACTTCCACTACAGAGTCATGTCTGTGTTTAATGCAGTGACTTCCACTACAGAGTCATGTCTGTTTTTAATGCAGTGACTTCCACTACAGTCATGTCTGTTTTAAATGCAGTGACTTCCACTACAGAGTCATGTCTGTGTTTAATGCAGTGACTTCCACTACAGAGTCATGTTTGTTTTTGATGCAGTGACTTCCACTACAGAGTCATGTCTGTGTTTAATGCAGTGACTTCCACTACAGAGTCATGTCTGTTTTAATGCAGTGACTTCCACTACAGAGTCATGTCTGTGTTTAATGCAGTGACTTCCACTACAGAGTCATGTCTGTTTTTAATGCAGTGACTTCCACTACAGAGTCATGTCTGTTTTTAATGCAGTGACTTCCACTACAGAGTCATGTCTGTTTATAATGCAGTGACTTCCACTACAGAGTCATGTCTGTTTTTAATGCAGTGACTTCCACTACAGAGTCATGTCTGTTTTAATGCAGTGACTTCCACTACAGAGTCATGTCTGTGTTTAATGCAGTGACTTCCACTACAGAGTCATGTCTGTGTTTAATGCAGTGACTTCCACTACAGAGTCATGTCTGTGTTTAATGCAGTGACTTCCACTACAGAGTCACGTCTGTGTTTAATGCAGTGACTTCCACTACAGAGTCATGTCTGTGTTTAATGCAGTGACTGAAAGCTTGAGCTGTGTGTATTTGCTCTTTTTTTAGAGCTTCATAATCTGAAGCTTTTACTGTAACACTCAGTGGAAATGAAACCACGTATGCAAAGTTTAAAAATATTTGGATTTCCCCTTCGGTCCTTGTTTTTTGGAGCAGCTGAAGGTATAAGAGGGAGCTCTGTTTCTTCCACCGCTCTAAGCTCCAAAGACAAACTGAAATGCTGAGATGTGATGACGTGAAGCATTGCAGCCGAGCCCGCGGTGACCTCTGGATTAAGGATTACCCACCACACACTGAGAAGCACGGGATTATGCTTTTGTTTTGTTTTGTCCGCTGCTGCCCGAGCAGGAGTGGAGCCAAAACCTGCAGAGAGATGATGATACCATCACACTCCAGAGAGAGTGTTTACTACTCTCTGCTGACAGCTGGAGGGTTTCTGAAGATGATTCAGAGGAGGAGGAGGAGGAGGAGGAGGAACTGAGGACGCAGAGATTTTGAGTCAGAGTGGACGGACTCTTACTCTGTTTTATTAAATATCAAATGAGTCACTTATAAACACACAAAGTAGAAAAAGAAGGCCTTGAAATCACAGAATACGACATCAAATAGATGCAGATCCTGCAGACGGTCATAGACTCATTCATGTTCAGCAGCTGCATCAGAGTGGTGCACACGGCGTGGCACATCACCAGCCTGCAGGAGCTGTGCACGCCCTCAGGTCGGAGGTACAGGACCCTAAAAGCACGCACGCTCCAGCACACTGAGGGCCAGCATCTATTATCCATAAATAAGACTCACATGCAGAGTCGAGTTCAACCCCATGCAGACGACCTCCATCTTTATATTCCTCATGCTCATATCTTCTTGTTTTATTGATTTATTATTTCTGTTTTTACCCGTTACATGGAGCCAACCTGCAAACGTTCTTCACACGTTTACTGAGGGGATACATCAGTGGAGAAGTTGGCTCCTTTTCTCATAGCCTTCCTTGAGGTCGCCCCCTGCTGGAGACGAGTAGGAGTGCAGCAGGAACTCATTCTGTAAAACAGAGGCAAGACTTCTGATGCACTGTCTCTCACGTCTTGTCTCAGAGTGGACCAAGAAACACTCGACTCTCTCTGGAATATCTTAGTTCTGTCCACTCTGCAGCAGCAAACGGCACGATGGTGGACGTGATCCAACGCTCAGTCACATATCTCTCTCTGCAGCCTCCTCCTTTGGGTCTACATCATGTCATTGTCTGTTTTTGAGTGATGCCTCCTCCAGAGTTCCATGAATCCAACACACCATTTGACACAAGCATGAGTCCTTCATGGTTCCTGCACTTAAAGATGCAGCTTTACGTCTGTGAATTACCCATAAAGCTTTAATCTGACCGAATGAAAGTCAGTCCGAGCTCCTTAAGACTGAATTTAAACTAAAGAAGAGGACGAGTGGAGGGATGTGGTCTGATGTTTGGGCAGATTAAAGCCTCTATAATCTGTGACAAGTTAGAAACATGCATTTTTAGGGCGGTTGTACAAAAAGAAAACAAATTTTGATGTTAAAAAAGGTTTAAAATCCTCCTCTGATGTAAGACATCTTTGCATTTATTCTGCAGACTGATTTAACCTCACAGTTCTGACTTCATTCCCAAAATGCAAAATTACAAAAAGGTAATTTTCCTATTTTCTTATTGTATTTTTTTGTGCTTCACTTGGTTAAAAAAGCATCCCAGGTTAATGAGAGAGAATTCTTCTGCAGCCAAAAAAATCACAGTCAGATTACAGAGCCGTTTGGACACGCGGGCAGTAAACACCACCCTCCTCATCCTCAGACAGACCCGCTTTGCTGTAGTCTTCATACTCCAGGCGCAGGGCGGGGAGGGAGGGGGAGGGGGCTCCTCTGTCAGCATCATCATCATCATCATCATCATCTTCAGCCAAAGGAGGAACCAGCGCTGGAGACAGTCTCATCATCTCCTCTGCGCAGAGAGGAGCAGAGCGAGCAGAGCGCACAGGATCCATCCTCCTCCTCCTCTTCTGTGTGCACACGTGGACACATCTGAAAGTGGACCCCCTCCTCTGGTCATGGACTGTTTTTGTTTCTATTCTCTTCTTGGTGACTTCAGGATGATTTGAGCTGCAGGGGGAGGCTCACTCAGCAGGAGAATGCTGCTTCACGCACGGCTGGACTCTCGTCTTGGAGTGAATTTAAGGATTAAAGTGAGTACAGTTCTTTTGTTTGAGTGCACACATGTGAGTCAGTGGATTTGGGTAAGACTCTGTGATAGTGACTCATAAAACCTGCACGCTTTCTTTGACTCCACGAGACAAAACTTTGAGTGGGTTTCTGCTAGAAAAACAGGCGATCTGCAGTAATCTGTGAGTGTTTAAACATGTGAAGTGTTAGCTGCTCAGAGTCCTGCAGATACTCCTCTCTGCATCCCGGGGATTATTAGCTGGATGTGCTGGAGGTTTACGCATGACTGCGCATGGGAGATGGATCCACAGTGAAATACAGGAACACAGCTAGAGGAGAGGACATGTGGAACTGAAAGTGAAGTGACAGGATGGTGTGGGGCTGCGTCTCTGTCACATTTCTCAACATGGGGGCATCCTAAAAAACATCAATTTTAAATGTATGCAACTATAAACTCTCTTAGAATAACATTTAAACATTTATACATCAACCAGATTTATCCAGTCCTGCAGGATGTGGTGCATGCTTCCTCCAGTCTTAAATACAGAGTTCCCCTTGTATCATGAAACCCCCAAAACAAGCATCCAGGAGGTGAACTGTTTTCTGAAGCCGTCTCTGTTCTGACCCTGAAGTGTGAGTAAACGATGTCCAGGAACGAGCCGCTCTGCTGTGGGTGGATTTGTGTCTCTGTGGATTAAAGACCACGAGCACCAGCTGGGTTTTGTTTACTACTACAGCTGTTGTTGTCCTGCCAGATTATGACATCATCCCTCTTTACTCCAGAGTACGAAGAGTCACCGAGTCCATCATCCACCAGAGAGACGCCATCTATCTATCTATCTATCTATCTATCTATCTATCTATCTATCTATCTATCTATCTATCTATCTATCTATCTATCTATCTATCTATCTATCTATCTATCTATCTATCTATCTATCTATCTGTGTTAATTAACCATCCTTAGGTCAATCATCCATCCATCATCTATCATTCCATCTATCCTTCAATGCACCAGTCATTCCATCCATTCATCCATCTTTTCATCCATCCATCCATCTATCCATCTATCTTTCATCCATCCATCTATCCATCCATCTATCTATCTATCTTTCATCCATTTATCTATCCATCCATCCATCCATCCATCCATCCATCTATCCATCCATCCATCCATCCATCTATCCATCTATCTTTCATCCATCCATCTATCCATCCATCTATCCATCTATCTTTCATCCATCCATCTATCTATCTATCTTTCATCCATTTATCTATCCATCCATCCATCCATCCATCCATCTATCCATCCATCCATCCATCTATCCATCTATCTTTCATCCATCCATCCATCCATCTATCCATCCATCCATCCATCCATCCATCTATCTTTCATCCATCCATCCATCCATCCATCTATCCATCTATCTTTCATCCATTTATCTTTCCATCCATCCATCCATCCATCTATCTATCTATCTATCTATCTATCTATCTATCTATCTATCTATCTATCTATCTATCTATCTATCTATCTATCTATCTATCTATCTATCTATCTATCTATCTATCTATCTATCTATCTATCTATCTATCTATCTATCTATCTATCTATCTATCTATCTATACCCATCCATTAATCATCCAATCTTTGAATCTGTCCATCAATCAATCATCCATCCATTTATTGACTCCATTAGTCCGTACCTGCATCCTTCCTTCACTGACACTTCGTCCATCCCTCCATTTATCCAACTAATTATCATCTCTTTTCATCTATCCATCTAAAATAATCCTTCCCTCTTTGTATCCATAGATCAGTCTTTCAACCATCCATCCATCCATCCATCCATCCATCCATCCATCCATCCATCCATCCATCCATCCATCATCACTCAATCACTCATTGATCATCCATCAGTGCATCCACTGTACTTTTTGATCGTTCCATCAGACCCTTTAGAAAGAAACTTTAAAACCTTCCCACAGAGCGAGAGGCTCCGATAAAGATGATCTATGTTGATGAATCTGAAGCAGAGTCACATCACCCTGCATCAGAGTGTTTCAGAAAGCTTCAGCTTCAGATTTAACTCGTGTTATGATTTAAAGAAGTCTGCAGAGCACTCTGATTTCAGGCTCACTCGGTCAAAGAAAACTAGAGTTGGCAGTTTGAAACTAGAAGTGCATCAGTCAGCTGTTCTAAAGAAAGCAACGCACTTACACTGAGTTACAGAACGCTGCATCAATCATAGACAAACCCATGAGAAGACACTTCATGCACGGTTACTGGGAAGTGTTGGAGTTTGGAGAGATGTTGAGTTCAGTCAAATCTGCAAGCAGAGAGTTCATCCAGTGCAGAGGAACGACTGAAGCTTAAACCTTAAAGTCGAGGACTGGAATAAAGAGCCTTAAAGACCCCAAGCTGACTTTCATTTTGTCAGTTTAATAGCTGCACTTATCTTTAACTACTGTGTCACTTCACTCAGTGCGGGACTAAAGGTATTGGAGACTCAGAATCTCAGAATGACCATGCTGTCGGTGAAAAAGTTACCTGCAGACGATCTGTGTTCATACACACGGGATAAAGACGTGTCTCACATGCATTCATCAGGACTCGCGGGGACTACACTAATTTGGTTTACGTGCATCCACACTTCACACCACCCCTGCATAATTCAGTGCCCAAGTTCGGCTACCCCAGTCCATAAAGTCCAGACACCCCCCTTGCTTAAAGGTAAAACACGAGACCAGTGCAAGGAGATTCAACTTTCCCTTTTTTACTTTCTTGAAATGCATCCTCTGAGTTTTATCAAACTGGGATCCCTCCCTGATTTGCATCTTTGTCTTATTTTCAGTCAAATCAAAAACCTATGCGTCTCATTTCTTCTTCTTCTTTTGCACCGATGATGATGAAACCAGGACTGATTCATGTCCATCTGTAACTCAAAGTCCTCCTGATGTCTCCCTCCAAACACCAGACTCTGTTCCTGCTCTGACGCCTGTCTCTGTCTGTTTCTTCTTCAGGTCATGAAGTGAACGTTGCAGCCTCAGTGGATCCAATGATTGAGACCGGGACTCCGAGCATGTTGGGCAGAACTGAACCGGCGCACTGCACCGTGTGCTGCTGCACCCTGACCAACAAGATCCTCATGGTGCTCTTCATGGTGCTGCTCATCCTCGCCATCCTGTTCGGGAACTTGGTGACCCTGGCCGTGGTTCTGGGGACGAAACACTTCAAGACCTCGCAGGGTTACCTGAAGGCGTCGCTGGCTGTGGCCGATCTGGCGGTGGGAATATTCGTGGTGCCGCTGTCGGTCTACGCTGAGGTCTATCTCATGGTGACGGACTCTGCACCGGAGTGGACTTCCTACAACTCTCAGTCTGTTAATTTCCACCCGTGTAACGTCATCGGACCCATCTTTGCGGGATGCACTCTGGTCTCCATCACGACCATCTTCCTGCTGACGATCGAGAGGAGCATCGCCGTGTTGAGACCGCTGCACAAAGACTCTGTGATCACGAGGAAGAGAACCATGATCCTCATCATCCTCTCCTGGGTGGGGAGCTTCTTCCTGGCCGTGTCGCCCATGGTGTTCAGCAGCGAGATCGCTCTGGAGTACAACTCCTGCAGCCGGATGTGTAACTACGCTCTGGGGACCATCGGCGAGTTCCCAAGCCAGGCGTGGAACATCCTCCTCCTCTTCCCGGTGTTCGACTTCACGCTCCTGGGAGGGACCGTGGTCATCAACATCGTCTCTCTGTCCAGCATCAGGCAGCACTCACGGCGCAGGAAACACCTCGCCGAGAGCGAGTGCCAGAGCTCCTCTAAACCGACTTTCTCTGACATCAAAGCCGCCAAGACGATAGGGACGCTGACCGTGGCGTTCACCGCGTCGTTCACCCCCATCGCCGTCTTTGTGGTCGGGAATGTTTTGGGGAATAAATGGTGCAACTTTTCCTTTTTTGCCTTCTGGATTTTGGCCACCAACAGCTGCTGGAATGTGATCATTTACAGCGTGAGGGATCAGAAATTCAGACTTCGAGCACACAAGCTCCTCATGCCTTTCCAGAGACAGGACTCCACCAAAACCTAAAAAGACTCAGGGAGCAAAGACCTGAAGGAGAGCTGCATCGGGACTCTCGCTCAGAGACGTGTCTGCATGTTTAACGGGTTGCTGTCGTGGTTAAACGGTTTCTTTTAGCGTCGTTAAAAAAGCATGGAACGTTTTCAGATGTTCACAAATGTTGGATATACCGAACGCCTCTCTCTTTGTGGGCGTTCGTCTTGTTCTGTAACATTTCAGAAGCTTGCTTCAGTCTGTGGATGATTGTTTACCAGAGTGTGATCTATTAAAACATGATACAAACAAAATCTGCTGTCTGAGTCCTCGGTGTGTGAGGAGGAGGAGGAGTGTGGAGAGGAACACGCTCTCACTCCCAGATCCTCGAACGCAGCAGCTTGATCAGAGGCTCACTCCTTCCTGTGCAGCAGACAAAGCTGGCTGAAGGGCCTTTAAAGGGATATTTCAGTGTTTTTGAAGTGGGGTCGTATGAGTTACAGTACATAAGTGCTCCTGTTAGCCACAATGAGTGCCGGTGAGCTCTTCCCCTTTAATGAGAACATTCCCAGAGGACTGGGAGGTAAGCTAGGATATGTTCTCTGCAGACGCGGTCGCCTATTTCACGTGATTTCGCCAAAGTTAATAAAATATGGTCCAGGCACTCATCACGGTGCAAATGCATGCACCAGTAGAAAACAATTGGAGCTCTTCAGTTTGCCGTCAGTCTCTGTTTTGGCACTATTTTCAGACGCACCTCGCAGACCGGTGTTCTTCCGCTGCATGAGCACGGATACACTCTGATCAGCTGTTTGGATCTGTCTGCACTTTTAGGAACAAAAACTACAAACTGCAAGAATGAGTGATTCTGACAGCGATGATGACATGCCGTTTACTGTGGACACAAGAGGATCCCTCTATGAACCAGAGTTTACAGAGGAAGAACTCCAGAGTCAGACCCAACGTACCAACGAAGAAGAAGAGAGGGGAGGAAGTTCTGTGCTAACGAGTGAGCAGGAGAGATCCCACGTTACCTGGTGGTGAATCAGAGTCTACCCAGAGAGCTTCTGCTGTCAGGAGAGGGACTTAGTGACAACTTCAGGACCTTTCTGAATCAGAGGATACCAGCGGCTCACATACGGCTCCAGTCTGCATCACTCATCATCCAGAGTTCCCTGCCTTACAGGAGGTCTGCTTGTTTGAACAGCCGGGATAAAGACAGGAACGTCTCATCTTTTAAATGTGCAGAAAAGTGAGTTTAATTCACTCTAAAGACAGAGACCGCTACTTGACCCTGCTACGTGCTTGTTGATCCAAACAGCTGATCGGAGTGTATCCGTGCTCATGCAGCGGAAGAACACCGGTCTGCGAGGTGCGTCTGAAAATAGTCCCAAAACAAAGACTGACGGCAAACTGAAGAGCTCCAATTTTTTCTACTGGTGCATGCATTTGCACCGTGATGAGTGCCTGGAACATATTTTCTCAACTTTAGCGAAATCACATGAAATAGGCGACCCCGTCCACAGAGAATTGTAGCCTAGCTTACCTGATGGTCCTCTGGGAATGTTCTCATTAAAGGGGAAGAGCTCACCGGCACTCATTGTGGCTAACAGGAGCAATAGTGTACTGTAACTCCCATGACCCCACTTCAAAAACACTGAAATATCCCTTTAATGTTTGCAAGTTTTGGATATTCAACATTATTTAAAGCCACAGTTTGTTAAAGTGTTTGCACCAAACCTAAAGCAGCACAAACGATGAGGTGAACAGGAGGACAGGAAGAGGGAGGCGCTCAGATGAAAACCCTGGTATAAATCAACAGAGCATTTTTAAAAGCAGAACCCGAGATAATGACGATAATGACTCTGTTTTTATGTCACCTTTAATATAGGATGTTCACAAAGTGCTCTGACAGATTGGACAAAGCAAAGGCCGCAGATCAGAATTATCACCCAACCGCCTGGACAAACAGAGTCTGGATGCAAAAACGAAAATGCAACGTGGACGAGAATAAACACAGATATGTTACACTCTGCAGGAGGATGAGTTTTTATATTATGCTGCATTCATGTGCTGTCAGAAACATTGGAAAAACTAGTTTCCAATGTTGGAAAACGCTCAAGTCAGAACATCATCAAGACTTTGGTGACAGACTTGACGACATATTCCTCATCAACATGGCGGCAAACAACGTTTTGTTTCTGTATTGCACATCCATTTGTTGTCGTCCACACAGAGAGACCTAGACTTGTCTTTAAAAACAAGCCTCCAACCTTGAACCGCCTCCGTCGTACCGACGCCACGCGGGGGAGGAAGAAAGAACGCATTAACAATTAAAATGGACTTCCTGCTACGAGCATTTGAAGCATTAGGGAGCGGAGGAATCAAGGAGCGAATCAATATGATGAAAACTGAATGGAAGGACTGGGGTCGGCATCACCGTCCTTCAATTTAATATCAATAAAGCTCATTGAGGAACTGTGAGTGAAAGAGGAGAGAGGCAGATGGAGAGAAAGGAGAAAACAGACAATGAATCAGAGCTGAATGACGCTCCAGAGTCACAGTTGGTCTTTTTTATTCACAGAGGGGACACAAGTCCATGTGCCAAGACCAGATCTGTTCATGTGGACGGCTGAACGGGAAACAGAGACACGTGTCGGCCAAAACCTGATGCGTGAAACTGAAACAGCATCTTCCAGGGTCAAACTCCTCAAGATGCTCAATCCCCACCTCCTCGAGCTGAGTACACAAGACACACAAGACTTCTTAAACCCCCTCTCCAGCTCAGCCTGCAACACTCAGGTAAACGTTTCATCTTATCGTCTTTGAAAGCAGGATTGTTCAGTTTCCCCATCATGGAAGCATCTTATGATTATTTCAGCACTTTTCCTTCCGAGTGCACTCGTTCCTCTCCGCCCCTCTGTCCGCCTGCAGCTCATTCCCTCACCTTTCATCATCCACCTGCAGGGCCATGTCTCTTAACCCCACAGGGCGCTCCCATCAGTCACTGCTTTTCTTTTTTCTGCTTTTCAAAGAGATTTATCCGAGAAGAGCGCCCGCCCGCTGTAAATGTCACTCCATCCTCTCCTACCTTTAATCTGCTTTTCCTCTCATCACCTGCAGATCTGCCTTTCAGCGACCAATCTTCAGTCCATCAAGAGAGCGTCCACCAACTGTGCAAGCTTTTAAGGCCTTAATTGATTTGTTTTCTGGCGAGAGCTAACACACACACACACACACACACACACACACACACACACACACACACACACACACACATATTTATTGATGCATAAGCATCCTCAGGTCTGCAGTAATTTGTTTGCAGACACCTTCCCAATAATTGATCCGCTACAAACGGCTCAATTTGTGCTCTTTCATGCCTGCTACGTTTCTCCATCTCCATGTCTACCTCTCTGTATCACTCCATTAAACTCTGATGAGTTGTGGATCAGACTGATGGAGCTCCTCGTCATCAGAAACAATCCATGTGACTCCGACCTTCGTTAATGTTTCTGTTAGAGCAGAGTCACTCTCTCCGCTGCACCCAGAGCGCATTGATCAGCGTGGATAACAAGTTTCCCTCCAAAGTGGTTTCTGTCACTAAAGATAAAACTTATTATGCCAGTTTATGTCACAGTGTTCATTCTTCTTGGTTTGAATGAGTTACCTGATCCTGTAAAAAGAGGTGTAAAGTAGGACAGAGGGAGGGGCAGAATCAATTCCTTTTTTAGATCCAACTTATTTAGAATGTTGACTATTCCCTCGGAATTCTGAGATCAAAGGCAGAATTCTAGAATGCCTTTGATCGCAGAATTCTAGAATGCCTTTGATCTTACAATTCTAGAATGCCTTTGATAGCAGAATTCTAGAATGCCTTTGATCTCAGAATTCTAGAATGCCTTTGATCTCAGAATTCTAGAATGCCTTTCATCGTAGAATTCTAGAATGCCTTTGATCTTACAATTCTAGAATGCCTTTGATCTCAGAATTCTAGAATGCCTTTGATCTCAGAATTCTAGAATGCCTTTGATCGCAGAATTCTAGAATGCCTTTGATCGCAGAATTCTAGA
Source organism: Notolabrus celidotus (assembly GCF_009762535.1). NCBI lineage: Eukaryota > Metazoa > Chordata > Actinopteri > Labriformes > Labridae > Notolabrus > Notolabrus celidotus. Next base: position 332,553 of record NC_048283.1, on the reverse strand, counting down.
ATGCCTTTCATCGTAGAATTCTAGAATGCCTTTGATCTCAGAATTCTAGAATGCCTTTGATCGTACAATTCTAGAATGCCTTTGATAGCAGAATTCTAGAATGCCTTTGATCTCAGAATTCTAGAATGCCTTTCATCGTACAATTCTAGAATGCCTTTGATCTTACAATTCTAGAATGCCTTTGATCTCAGAATTCTAGAATGCCTTTGATCTCAGAATTCTAGAATGCCTTTGATCTTACAATTCTAGAATGCCTTTCATCGTAGAATTCTAGAATGCCTTTGATCTTACAATTCTAGAATGCCTTTGATCTCAGAATTCTAGAATGCCTTTGATCTCAGAATTCTAGAATGCCTTTGATCGTAGAATTCTAGAATGCCTTTCATCGTAGAATTCTAGAATGCCTTTGATCTCAGAATTCTAGAATGCCTTTGATCGCAGAATTCTAGAATGCCTTTGATCGCAGAATTCTAGAATGCCTTTGATCTCAGAATTCTAGAATGCCTTTGATCGCAGAATTCTAGAATGCCTTTCATCGTAGAATTCTAGAATGCCTTTGATCGCAGAATTCTAGAATGCCTTTGATCGCAGAATTCTAGAATGCCTTTGATCGCAGAATTCTAGAATGCCTTTGATCGCAGAATTCTAGAATGCCTTTGATCTTACAATTCTAGAATGCCTTTCATCTTAGAATTCTAGAATGCCTTTGATCGCAGAATTCTAGAATGCCTTTGATCGCAGAATTCTAGAATGCCTTTCATCGTAGAATTCTAGAAATGTCTTGTTAATTCTAGAAAAAATAAAGTGGCCCGAACCCTCTTCCATATTAAGACCATGATTGACAGCTCTGTGAACCAATGAGGTTTTGTGTGAACCAGATCATCATATAGGAGGAATGGTGAGAGGAAACGTAACAAACACTAACACAAGAGTCATTGAACGCACCATAACCCTGAGTTTCTGCTTCAAACCGACACAAGGATCTGTGATGTGGACTGGACCCACCGGAGAGAGGGACAACGCTTTATGAGTGAGTCTGACTTGTTTTAGAAGAGGTCCCTCAGCTCCATGAGCACAAAGTCTTCTCTGTCTTCGTGGCATTTAATTCACTGAGCCCATTACACATACAGCTGAGTATATTTCTCACAAAGATTAAATCTGACTCAGAGAAATGATTTAAAAAGTTTGTTGACTTTTGGAGAGTTCTTCACCTCTCAGCAGATAACTGCATTAAAGCTGAAACCCTGACTGACAGCCTCGGCTGCTGCTGTGTTCGTCCTCTTCCATTAGCGACATCGTCCTCTGGAGGCAGTGAAGAAGGATTTTTAAAAAACTAATCAACAACTAATCAATTTAATCAGAGAACCAAAGAGCCTCTTAAAACAAGAGCAGCTGTTCAAAACCCCCATTCCTCTGCTCCATCACCAACAAACTGAACGTACATTAATCAGGAGAAAATGAATCATACGAGCGTTTTTAATCAGGACCTCAAACAAGATGCGTGAGTGGGCGTCTGAGCATCCATCAGAGGCTTTTATCATCCGAAATGTAACTGTGAAAAAAAGACGATATTAAAGGGGCTGTTGGGATAAAGGTGCGTGTGTGTGTTGAAGTGGTTTATGAGTACTTTGTCCCGACGTCTCTCATCTTTCTCGTCTCTTTATCTTTTTGACCGGAGGAACTTTAACTGGATGAAAACGTGAAAAATGGCTCATTTCGTAGAGATAAGAAACTTGGTCCTGACTTTCATTTTGCAGACTTCACCTCTTTTCTTATCTTTCTGTGCTCGTTTCTCTGAGTAGAATATCTCTGCCTTTAATTTGTGTCGCTGTAATAACTTGATGCGGCTGTGGTCGCAGCGCGGCTGATTGGAGTGAAGTGTCGTGTCGGCACACACGCTGGAATGAGAGCAGAGGATTTTCTGACCGTGGCTCGTTCATTTCCGTGCATGTTGATGAACGTGGGCGTGTAAATGTCATCTTTCTTAGATGTCTGCTTTATGTCATAGGTTCCTGAAGTCCTCTGTGTGTCTCTTGGTACCTTGCCTTGTGTTGTTATTCCTTGTGTTTCTAGTCTGTCCTGTTTCCTGTTTTATTTTGTAGTTCTTGAACCTTGTGTCTGGTTTAGTTTTACTTCCTGTCCTTGTGTGTTTCCATCCATTGTGCGCTCATTACGTCCAAATTCCACCAGATCCGTCTCCAATCCATCACAGCACTGGATCTGAAAGGTTTCTATTCTAGTCAATGTGTTAACTTCCACTGGATCTGCTCTGTTGCATTCCAGCAGGTCTGAGTCCTCCGGATCAGATACACAAGACTTCTATTTGTGCCGGATGCCGGAGCACGATGCATCAATCTCAACAGAGCAGATGGAGCGGGACAGGAAGTCAGGTTTCACCAAAACAAAATGAAAACATCCGGTTAATTTTCAGAATAAAACACTCTGTGTTATCACCAGATCGTATTTCACTTAACTACAACAACAAACCAAAGTCATGATGAGCGGAGCCAGGCCTGGAGTCAACAGGTCAGAGGTTTTCAGAGGACCAGAAAGACAACATGGATGAGGAGAGGAGGAGGAGGAGAATCCTTGATTCAGGGATTACAGAAGGGAAAACCTCGGTCACATGACTCCAGCTGTCCGGAGGTCCTGCTCCGGACAGCTGCGTTCTGAAAACACAACCGACGGGTGTTGACGTAGGAGGGAGGAGGTCGGCGTTAGAGAGCCTGACTGTCAGGTAGGGCAGCATGAGCTCATTCATGTGTCAGGGTCAGAGAAGCCTGTGACTCTAAAGCCAAAGCTCCAGCCTCAGGGACGGATTGTTCAGTCAAACACACCTGTGGAGACATTTGGTCCCGTCTCTCCTCCTCTCATTTTGCTTTCTGTCTCTTATTTTCATAATTGTGACAAATTAAACCTCCGTCAGGCTTTCTTTTCTTTAAAGTTCTTCATGGTCCGGACGATAAGTAGCTTACAAAGGCAGTGATTTTAATTGGGTCCTCTGAAACACCTGACAGAGGAGCCAGGGTTTTAGCGACGCACACGTCAACATAATTGGTTAGATAAGGAGCTGTTTTCTGCACGCCTTTGATTCGGCAGCTTCTGTGACACTGAATTATTTGAGCTCTTTGTATTTATTCAAAACACTTCCACAGATTAACTCACCACAAAGAACTCTGTGTACCGTCATGGATTAATGGGACCAAAAATAAAGCTGACAGCAGGTTTCTGTAGGAATATAAAGACTGCTGTTCATGCAGAGAGGATTCAATAACAGAAATGACAGTAATGCGACACAAACATGAGGAGCTGACGGGGGGGGAGACCTTTTCCTCTGCTGAGAGCGTGACATGGTGAGAGGACGGGTATCAGAGCCAGGGAGGGGGGGGGGATAAGATTCTGTTCATCATGCACTTTGAGAAAAAAGTTGAAACTCTGTAAAAAAAGAAGAAGTCACGACTAAAGTCTCAACAGCAGGAACCAGCGTCCAAGTTTAGTTCCTGGGTAGTTAATCTCCCCCTGAAAAGTCCCTGCTCCAGGGGTAGTACTTTCCTAAGTTCCAGGACTTTTCGGGGGCGGGGTCTGCCGCGCTGAACGTCTCTGATTGGACGAGTACCCTCAGTGTTTTTATTTCCCCCTCCGTCCACACTAACCTTACACACCTGTGATTCACTTCACTGAACATCGGTCTTCTCTGAGCCTGATAGTGTGAATGCATCTCTGTCAGCTCCCGGTGTTCCAGTTTTAAAAGTGACCCTGTAAACTGGAGACCTTCAGCTGAACGTGTCAGTGTTTGTGGAGTTTACACAGCTGTTGAAACACAGAGGGAGTTCCTGGGAATGCAAACTAGTTTAGTTTTTATTAAGATTTCAAAATATCCTCATCAGATATTTAATGATCGTTTAAAGACGTTTATGAGGGATGCATCCGGCTGAGAGTCTCCAGTTAACAGGGTCGCACTTTAAACTGGAACACCGGTCCATCTCTGGTGTGGCTTTAAAATCTGTCTTCTTGCTTTAAGCCGAGCGTTTCAGACGTTTTGAATCCTCTTTGTCTCGAGAGCTCGTCTCCAAAAACAGCACAAGAAGAATCTCCTTCATGCTAACATGCTAACAGGCTAACATGACGATCCCGGCCTGTCTGTCTCCTTCTATGGTGTCATCTTTGTTGTGTTGCCTTCGTCTCTTTCTTCCTGCCCTCTACCTGGTTTGCATACTCTTCACGGGACTTCAGGCCTTGGTGGAAACCCAGACAACAATGTGTCTGGTAGTTCCTGGATCTAAAAGTTCCTGGTAAGCCTGGTCAGAAAGCACCTTTATGGATTGTTGCCATTTCAGGAGATAGATGTAGATCTTTATTCTAAGGTTTATTACCTGAAAGAGATTTCTATTAATCATGCTTTTAGGAGAATAAGATGATAAAGAATGATTGTAAAGACACATTAAAGAGATTTATTCTGTAACTTGATGTTTTGTCTCTCTGAAGAAACACAGATTTGTTCCACCTGCAGTTTATTCATCCGTCTCGCACACACTCCAGGATAAAACCTTGAGCTCGTTCATCAGGTTTTCATTTTCTTTGCTTTAAAACGAAAAGCCTGACACTGAAGATGTGAAGCAGTCTGTGTTTTTGGACCACATTCAACCCCTCTCTGCAGGAAAACTCATGAAGCCTCGTGTTAAAGGAACAAAACACCCAACCTGATGAATCTTAAGAACATCTGCTGATAAACTGGGTCTGATCTGTCGCCTCGGTGACCCACCTCTCCTTTCATGTTTCCTTTTTAAGACCCTGACTCATTCGTCTCCATTAACTCAGCTCTCCAATCAGAAACCTCGGCCGAGGAGGTGAATCAGGACTCCAGCTAAGACCTGCAGCCAGAGTCCTGAACCAACACCCCGCCTGCAAATCAAATCAACCTGCAGCTCACAGTGCGTCCCACGTGTGACTGTTTTATTATGCTCCACACGTGACACACACATGAGAGCAGCATGAATAATACACAACAGCGTTTGCCACTCAGCACACGACAAAGGCTAAGGGCTGTGAGAGTCTTCCTGCAAACACCGTCGGCCCTGAAGGTCCAAACAACTTTTCACTGAATCAAATCTGGCGTTCCTTTGGAGTCGACCTTGAGAGATTAAAAACATCTGCACAGAGACGGGAAGGGTAGAAATACGTCTTAGTTTCTTTTTCCCCGTCATGCACTCCATCAGAGCTGCAGAATTAACCGTTCTTATACAAACAAGACCTGCGTCTCTACATTTCCTGCTAGCTTAAATTTGTTCTTTTGTTAACAAATGTGTTTTTTCAGGGAATGTTCTTCAGTTTCATGAAACCTGCGTTTTTTAAAATGTTGTGTTTGGTGAAGAATTTAAAGGCACAGTAAGGAGTTTTCATTGTTGATTCTGGCGCCCCCTCTGGATAAAATCAGTAGTTTGTTGAGGATGAAGACTACATTTCCCATGAGCACCATCACCCTCTGTGATGAAGACGTGTCTCTTCTTTCTAATCCTACTTTTCTTTGTTCATCTTTTGTCCGAGTGATGAGGTCATGCGTTGATTTGCGGCTACGTTGATTTATGAACCGTAACATAACAAACTTTGTAAACTCCGTTCTGGTTCTGGTTCTGTTTGCTTGAGTTTGGTTCTGGTTCAGTTCTGGTTCTGTTTGCTTGAGTTTGGTTCTGGTTCGGTTCTGGTTCTCTTTGCTTGAGTTTGGTTCTGGTTCAGTTCTGGTTCAGTTCTGGTTCTGTTTGCTTGAGTTTGGTTCTGGTTCGGTTCTGGTTCAGTTCTGGTTTGGTTTGCTTGAGTTTGGTTTTGGTTCGGTTCTGGTTCAGTTCTGGTTCGGTTTGCTTGAGTTTGGTTCTGGTTCGGTTCTGGTTATGTTTGCTTGAGTTTGGTTCTGGTTCGGATCTAGTTCTGTTTGCTTGAGTTTGGTTCTGGTTCGGATCTAGTTCTGTTTGCTTGAGTTTGGTTCTGGTTTGGTTCTGGTTCAGTTCTGATTCAGTTCTGATTCTGTTTGCTTGAGTTTGGTTCTGGTTCTGTTCTGGTTCTGTTTGATTGATTTGGTTCTGGTTCAGTTCTGGTTCGGTTTGCTTAAGTTTGGTTCTGGTTCGGTTCGGGTTCTGTTTGCTTGAGTTTGGTTCTGGTTCGGTTCTGGTTCTGTTTGCTTGAGTTTGGTTCTGGTTCGGTTCTGGTTCTGTTTGCTTGAGTTTGGTTCTGGTTTGGTTCTGGTTCAGTTCTGGTTCGGTTTGCCTGAGTTTGGTTCTGGTTCGGTTCTGGTTCAGCTCTGGTTTGGTTTGCTTGAGTTTGGTTCTGGTTCGGTTCTGGTTCAGGTTCAGCTCTGGTTTGGTTTGCTTGAGTCTGGTTCTGGTTGGGTTCTGGTTCAGTTCTGGTTCTGTTTGCTTGAGTTTGGTTCTGGTTCTAACCTTAACCCTAGAAGTAATAAAAGCATGTCCCATGTCCGTGTCGCCTCCTTCACTCGTGCTCTCCTGTAACTCTTACATGATTCCTCCTCTAACCTCACTCTGTGGTGAAGCCCTTGTTTCCAGAATCAGAGCACGGGCAGTTGACTTCCACTGATTACAATCACCTTGTTCATCAGGTGTAAAGAGTCGGTGATTAGCTCTCTGAAAGGACCTCTGTGTGGTGGACACGATGGAGCAGAGACTCAGAGTGCTCAGAGTTACAGGAAGGCGTGGAGCAGCAGGACGAGCCAGAATCAAAC
>NC_048283.1:298323-320823 GCF_009762535.1 Notolabrus celidotus | reverse complement strand
CTGTTGCTCTCCATGATGTCAGAATTCTGTCTCTGATGATGTCAGAATTCTGTCTTTGATGATGTCAGAATTCTGTCTTTGATGATGTCAGAATTCTGTCTTTGATGATGTCAGAATTCTGTTTGTGATGATGTCAGAATTCTGTCTTTGATGATGTCAGAATTCTGTCTGTGATGATGTCAGAATTCTGTCTTTGATGACGTCAGAATTCTGTCTTTGATGATGTCAGAGTTCTGTCTTTGATGATGTCAGAATTCTGTCTGTGATGATGTCAGAATTCTGTCTTTGATGATGTCAGAATTCTGTCTTTGATGATGTCAGAATTCTGTCTGTGATGATGTCAGAATTCTGTCTTTGATGATGTCAGAATTCTGTCTGTGATGATGTCAGAATTATGTCTTTGATGATGTCAGAGTTCTGGGTCTGTGACGATGTCAGAATTCTGTCTGTGATGATGTCAGAATTCTGTCTTTGATGATGTCAGAATTCTGTCTTTGATGATGTCACAATTCTGGAACATTCAGTGAAGAAGGTCAGAGCTAAAGAAACATCAGTGTCTCTAATCCTCTTTCATAGACCTCCATTCAACAAACAAACATTGTAGACGTAGTTTTCATCTCCTCTTGAGGACAGACCTGACAAAGCTTGACTTCTTAGGGTCTCGTGGTTACGGCTAAGTCCTGACCCACCTGTTAAGAACCAATAAGGAACCGGTGGGTCACCTAGATAGTGATATTTTAAAGTGCAGAGTGGATGTCTTGGTTCCTGTATTTTAAAATGCATGAGTGAGAAAGTGCTGGCATGGTGAGAGTTTGTTTTGAAGAAAACTACATAAGCGTTCACTTGCCCTGAGCTGACATCACATCTCCTCCATGTCTCATATATTTGTGTCTTCCCTGCAGCTCTTACTCTCAGTCTTAACCTCCGTCTGTATCTTCAAAGTGTCAGCGGATATCGTTTCCCCTCCTTCATTAGACAGAGACAAAAGTTAACTGGACTCAAAGGTTCGTTCGCTCTTAATCACCTCCACAAAGTGTCCTCTTCTTTTTGTTCTGTATCTCTGGTCGTCAGTCTGTTTTCAGGATGAAAGCGTTTCATGTGTTCCTCTTTCTTTTGATGAAGCGTGTCTTTTATCTTCTCCTTCCTCTTTCTTGTGTTTTATCTTTTGGACATATCAAGGTGGTTGAAACTGAGAACTGATTCACCTTCACCACACTGAGTATATCAGTGTCCATCATTCAATTACAGACGGCACTTTCATCTCCGCTTGCAGCGACACAGACTCAGCTCCTCTCTCCTCTGTTTTAATCACTGAAGGACCAGACTGACATCTTAAGTCTTTTAGACGTCCCAGATTAAAACTGATTTGTTCCCTGAAGGTATTTTTCACCTGAACAAATCCAAGGACTGATTTTGTTTATTGTATTTTCATTCTGCTGACAGTGAGGAGCAGAATAATGTTCAGTTGATGCTGCGGTGGCATCAGATCGATCACAGCAGGTGTTTGCAGCGTTGATATGAATAAATCTGAACCTTGGCTCCGTCCTCAGACTACAGCGAGGAAAATTACCTCTACAACCATCGCAAGGCAGACATAAACTCACAGCATGCTGCTCTCAGATCTAACCTGGCAGCTCTGTAGTCATGAAACAACCTGAGAGTTCTGCCTTTACAGAAAACGTCTCAGCTTTACTCCCCACTATACGTTAGCTATTGTTCCATTCTCTTCCTGTGATAATACACACAGCCTGTCGTTCTGAGCTTTCATTGAAGGTCTTTATAGATGATCAGCTCCAGGTTTCTGTAACATCTGAGACACAAATCCAGCTCGTTCTGACCTTTCTTTACAATAGATTCATCAGTGAAGTGTTGACACAAACAGCTACAGTGAAAACACAACAACTTACAACTGTTTTCTGACGCCCTCGTCTCTGGGAAGAGAGAATATCTGTGACTTTCCTTCACGACCAAAAGAAGACTTATGCGCAACCTTCTGAGACAAACTGGATCAACAAGGTGAAGAGAGGAGGAAAAGAGCTGAACTTTCCAGCTGCTGGGTGGGCGTGTCTTTTGACAGTGTCCTAAAAGGGCCGCCGTATCTGACGTCAGGTTCAGAACAAATCTTACAAAGTTCTCGAAACCAGCCGTTCAGAGAAGTTAGCATACAGGAATTGCGACATCATCCGTGTATCTCATGTTTGCAGAGTTTTAAAATGGACATCCAACATCGTAACATTATACGTATGTATTTGAATAAAATATAACAGGTCTCCTTTAAGAGTGGACCTTTATCATGTTTTTCTATGACTGCATGTGTCCCCATTCAAACAGCACATGTTTTAATCCAAGAAGCGCTCCTCCTTCCATTTATGAATGATTACAAAACAAATTTTTTATCACCAATTTCTTTTTCAAAACAAGTCAGGCCACACCCACACCAGAGATCATGTGACCCTAACGACCCACAGCTGAAACTTCCCCTGAAAGTCTGACAGGAACCAGGCTAACAACTGTCAGGGACTAGGCTAGGCTAAAGACTGTCAGGAACTAGACTAACGACTCCAAGAGAACTAGACAAACAACTCAAAGGGAACTAGGCTAAAGACTCCAAGGGAACTAGGCTAACAAGTCCAAGGGAACTAGGCTAACAACTCCAAGGGAACTAGGCTAGGCTAACGACTCCAAGGGGACTAGGCTAAAGACTGTCAGGAACTAGACAAATGACTCCAAGGGAACTCGGCTACCGACTCCAAGGGGACTAGTTTAGCGACTCCAAGGGAACTAAGCTACCGACTCCAAGGGGACTAGGTTAACGACTCCAAGGGGACTAGGTTAACGACTCCAAGGGGACTAGGCTAAAGACTGTCAGGAACTAGACAAATGACTCCAAGGGAACTAGGCTAACGACTCCAAGGGAACTGGACAAACGACTTTCAGGAACTAGACAAATTACTCTCAGGAACTAGGCTAGGCTTGTAGGACTATCACGGAACTAGCCGATACCGGACTCCCAAGGGAACTAGGCTTAACAACTCAAGGGAACTGAGGAAAACGACTTCAGACTGGGAAATTCTCTCAGGAACTAGGCTAGGCTTAAGACTATCAGGAACTAGAGAAACGACTCCAAGGGAACTAGGCTAACAACTCTAAGGGAACTAGGCTAACGACTTTCAGGAACTAGGCAAATTACACTCAGGAACTAGGCTAGGCTTAAGACTGTCAGGAACTAGGCTAACAACTTCAAGGGAACTAGACTAACAACTCTAAGGGAACTAGGCTAATGACTCCAAGGGGACTAGGCTAACGTCTCCCAGGAAGGTCCTGAACGACTGTTAGGAGGTAAGCTAACAACTGTCAGGAACTAGGCTAACGACTGCCATTCGTAGGAGAGGTGACACTGCCTTTTTGGATCAAGCTTTGTATTTTTTGTACTTTAATGCCTTTACATCCAGTAAAGTGTAATAGTACTACAAAGCAAGCTAGCAGTCCAACTCCTCCAAGTAGTGTAATAAAAAAATGAAGTTACACCCTATAAAGAAAAAGAAAGTGTGCCTGGTTGTTTCACATTAGTGTAAACCAATAAACGTCCATCACTCTGCTCGTGTTGAACACACTCTGCCCCCTAGTGGTAGTTAACTTACTTTAAAGTTGTAACAGTTCTCTCAGTGACTCACTGAGGGGGAATGAGTCTCCTCTCTGGCCTCAATGATTCATGAGGGGGCCGATATGTCCTAATTAATGCTCTTTATTCTCTCCTCAGTGTAGAGCCCGTGTGTTTGATGTGTAAACAGCAGGTCAGAGCAGGAAATTGCAGGTCTGTGTGCTCACAGTGACGGCTTCAGGCAGAGGGGACGAGTCTTAATTAGGGCTTAACGAGAAACCTGTCAAGTCACAGCGAGACGCCGGGTAAATTATCCTGCACTTACCAACAGCGGTCTGAGAACTCCCGTCTGACAGGAGAGCTTAGAGATTTAACATCCTGGGAGATCTCTGTCACACGTTAGGAGCTAATTGTTTTGTAACTCTGCTAAAGACGTGTTAGTGTTGGAACCGCTCACAGCTCCACCTTCCTCCATTACATTTATCTGGTGTTAACTATAGCTGTCAGATTTCTGTGATAAAACAAAGTCAGGACTTTCTCTAACACAGTTTAACATGCTCCCAAACGTTGAATCTGAAGCAGGGTAACGTGAAGAATAGTTTTTATTCCTGAGAACATCCCCAGAGTACATGCAGGGTCACAAACCTGGAAGTCCGACAGGGATTTACAGATAAACATAAGCATGGCAAATGATTGCATATGCAGATTAAATGTCACAGCAAACATGTTCTGTATGTGCACACTGTCTGCTGCACAAAGACACCGCTCAGGGCAGGATAAATATTTAAACTAGTACAGCTATCATGATCAGAATATTATTATTTAGCATGTTAATTTATTCCATTGAAGACAAAAAGGACCATTTCATGTGCTAACGTACCACTGCAGTCAGCATTGAAACTCCTTCTTTTGGGTCTCTTCCCCATAGATCACCATTACCTTCAAATCAGCATCATAACTCCGCCTACTTTTGGGTCTCTTCTGCATTGATAACCATTTGCTTAAAAAGAGAATCATAGCTCCGCCTACTTTTCGGACTCTTCTGCATTGATAAGCGTATCTTAAAAACCGCATCATAACTCCGCCTACTTTGGGGTCTCTTCTGCATTGATACCATTATCTTCAAAACAGCATCATAGCTCCACCTACTTCAAAGCAGCGTCATAACTCCGCCTACTTTTGGGACTCTTCTGCATTGATACCATTATCTTAAAAACAGCATCATAGCTCCACCTACTTCAAAGCAGCGTCATAACTCCGCCTACTTTTGGGACTCTTCTGCATTGATACCATTATCTTCAAAACAGGATCATAACTCCGCCTACTTTGGGGTCTCTTCTGCATTGATACCATTATCTTCAAAACAGCATCATAGCTCCACCTACTTCAAAGCAGCATCATAACTCTGCCTACTTTTGGGACTCTTCTGCATTGATAACCATTATCAAAGCAGCGTCATAACTCCGCCTACTTTTGGGACTCTTCTGCATTGATAACCATTAGCAAAGCAGCATCATAACTCCGCCTACTTTTGGGACTCTTCTGCATTGATAACCATTATCTTAAAAACAGCATCATAATTCCGCCTACTTTTGGGACTCTTCTGCATCGATAACCATTATCAAAGCAGCGTCATAACTCCGCCTACTTTTGGGTCTCTTCTGCATTGATAGCCATTATCTTAAAAACAGCATCATAACTCCGCCTACTTTTGGGTCTTGTTCTGGACCATCACTGTGTCTCTCCATCTTTTATCCCCTTGCTGCTGTGGTTGTGAGTGACAGCTGGCCTCAACCACGTGGCGTAAACTCGCTTTACAGATAGGTGGCGCTGTCTGTTTTCATTGAATGCTGGTTTTTAGAAGTTTAGACCCCAAATATAAAAGAATCACTCTTTTTCAGATGTATTTTAAAGGAATAAAAGAAAATTCTTGTCTCATATTTTGGTTAAAACGATGTGTAATCCCTAAATAAATGAAACTCGTGCATCAACAAAGCTCCAGAGAGAATCTTGTTTACTCTCCATCGCTGCTTCTGTCAGATGAAGAGAAAATAAAACAAGCAAAACAAGAAAATTGTCACTTCCATACAGACTTTATTCAAACACTGTGGTGTAATTTTATCCTTCAGATGCTAAACAACAGACACAATGTGCGGCTGTGTTTCCTCTTAGGTTTAATCAGAGCGAGCCGTCTGAGTGTGATTGGTCCTAAAAATGTCCTCTCTTTGTTTGTCGGCCTCAGTGTGAGACAAAGCTTTCTCCTCTCCATCAGCGCTCAGTGCGCTTAGCTCCAGGAGATCAAATCTATCTCAGGAAAGATTCTCACTGACAGACAGTAAGAGGGAAGCAGACAGGAGGAGCAGTGTGAAGTCCTTTCTGCAGAAGGAAACTTATAACAGCTCTCCACATGAGCACTTTTCATCGAGCGCAGAAATGAAAACATCCTCGATGCTGCTCCCGGCACGAACAGAGAAGGTCTTATTATCTTTAATGGTCCAGTGCTTGTCATTGATTGGCCCTTGAACATAATTTTGGACCCATAATTTGGGATCAAGATTACATCAGAGCTCTCTGTAATAGTTCTCTCTACAGTTTGAGTGATTCATCCTCCAGATGAGGAAAAGAAAGAACGAAGAATCTTTGCAGCAAAAATATCAAAGTACGACGAGTGAGGGACGAAATACCTGAATGTGTACCATGACACGTCAAACTTGCATATTAACCTCTGTCGCTCCCTCAGGTGGGTCCAGTCCTCAGGTGGGTCCGGTCCACAGCGTCACAGATTCGTGTGTGGGTTTGAAGCAGACTCTCACGGTTATGGTGCGTTCAATGACTCTGGTATTAGTGTTTGTTACGTTCCCTCTCACTTTGATAATCCAGAGCACGCAGCGCTGCAGGAACCTCATTGGTCCACACAAGCTGTCAATCATGACGTTGATGATGTAATAGAATTCTGCCTGTGACATCATCAAAAGCCAGGATTCCGGAATCACAGGCAGAGTTCTAGAATGTCTTTGATGTCAGAATTCCGAGAGAACAGTCGACATTCTGAAGAAAAGTGGATCTAAAAAAATGACATTTAATAAGCCCCTCCCCTCTTTTCCTCCTTTACACCACTTTTTATATAATCAAATAATAAATTCAAACTGAACAATTCAGATAAATAAACTCTGTGATATAAATCAGCACAATAAGATCTAATTATTACATCATTTGGCGTGTATTTTAATTTTCTAGTTCAACCCAAGTCCAATCTGTTATAATTGGATTTTGGCTTCACTTTAGGGGAGCTGTCATGATGTCTATCTTTTTGTATAGAATATGTTTGATTGAAAAAATATCTTTAGGCTGGGAAAATTCCCATAAATGCACGCTAAAGTCAGAAAAAAAACTTTATTTTAAATGTACACTACCAGTCCAAAGTTTGGAAACACCTTCTCATTCAAGGGTTTGTATTTATTTTAATTATTGTAAACACTGTAGATTAATACTGAAGACATCAACACTATGAAAGAACATATATGGAATTATTTAATTTTTAAAAAAGTGTTAAAGCAGAATCTGTTTTATATTTTAGATTCTGTAAAGTAGCCCCCTTTTTCCTTCATGACAGCTTTGCACACTCTTGGTATTCTCTCAGTCTGCTTCATGAAGTGGTCTTCTGGAATGGTTTCTCTCAGTCTGCTTCATGAAGTGGTCTCCTGGAATGGTTTCTAATGAACATGAGCCTTGTCAAGAGTTCATTTGTAGAATGACTTGCCTTCTTAATGTGTTTGAGACCATCAGTGTGTTGTTCAGAGGTAGGGTTAGTACACAATGGATAGCTCTATTTGACTCCTGTTGTAATCCAGATTATGGCAAAACCAGATTATTTCATAGTTCTGATGTCTTCAGTATTAATCTACAATGTTGATAATAATTAGAATAAATAAAAACCACTGAATGAGAAGGTGTGTCCAAACTTTTGACTGGTAGTGTGTATGTTGAAGTGTCACTTTGTTGGTAAAAGGTGGAAAAAAGGAGATGTTGTTTTTATAAGAATCTTATATTTCTTGTGATGTGATGAGGAAAGTTTGGTCTGGGAACTGAAATGTTGTTCTTTGTTTTCTATGCAGATAAAATCTGTCTGACTCACATGTTTCCTGCCTGTCAGACTTCATCTGTGGGATGTCACAGTGTTTTAAAATCTCAGACATGAACTCTGGAGTGATAATATCTACCAGAAATAGCAGCTCAAGCTACAAAAGGAGGAAGAATATTTGCATATAAACTTGCACATCTTTAAAATCATGCACTCAGACATCCAGGGAACTATGATTGAATACTTGAGCTCTGCTGGTGACGCCTGTCTCTATAGCAAACTTTCCTTTTTGGCAATATTTGGAAGAGCAAATTTGGTTTGTGAGTCAGTTGTTGAGAAACGACAGCATGGTGTCTCAGGTCTGATCTGGGGTTGTTGGTTTTTTATTTAAGGAGGCAGATTTCAGTGCAGAAGTTTGGTCTTGTTCAGTCTTCAGTCAGAGGAGTGGGTTCAGTCTCTGGCTCTCCAAAAGGCCGCAGATGAACCCGGACTTTCAGCAGACAGAGGTCTGACGTCAGTAGGTGTTCTTCCAGGACCGGAGGTAGAGCTGGAAGGGGATGAGGGGGTTCCTCTTCTGCAGACTGGGGTTGAAAACATCGAAATCTGCCCGCCTCACTCTCTGCAGGTAGTCCTCCAACACCACCTGCAGCACGCAACACCACAGAAGAAGAGAGTTCACCATGCACATAGTTTAAGAGGCAAAATTTGATGTTTGAACCTTTTTTAATTTATGATCTGAATTGAATTCTTTACTGAATTATTGCAGGTGATTGAGCTACAGGACCTTTTAGCTTAGGTTGTGTAGATTTTAGGGATGAAACTCCAGCGTATGCACTGCTGAACGTCTCAGGGTGACGTAGAATCTATAATCTACATCACCGTAAAAACTCCAAACATGAGATTATCCTCCATCTGAGTCTCTGATACGTCTCCTGGTCTCTCTCCGCCCGGCCCGGCTCTGCTCAGCAGAGGTTTAAATAAAGACTGGTGGTGTGTGAAGGAGCTCCGTCTGTGTATTCATGTCCCTCGGGCTTCACCCGCTCGCTCTCTGTTTCCTGCAGTTTCACGCCACACTCCAATCCAAACCTGCGACTCATCTGAATTAAATTTTCAGCACGCCGTGAAAGCACGAGTGGCTGTGTCAGCTTCCTCACGTGGACAAGCACACTGAGCTGGAAGAGCACCACACACTCACTCAAACACACACACACACACCTGAGTAACCTCATGTGTGTGAGCATGCCGCCGCAGCGTGAGAGTCAGAGGGCAGAGTGCTTTCCCTGAGAGGACTACAGAGGGGTTTGCAGCGCTGCACTGTATTCACAGCAGGTCACACGTTTATGGACTCACGGCGGGAGCAGAGCGAGCATCCACCGACCCGCCAGAGGAAACACATTTACTCAGTGACACGCTTCAGAAGCTGTGACCACATCAGCAGTTTCCTGCAGCTGAACATGTGCAGGGTTCAGGTTTTAGATCCAGGTGAACTCAGAGACTCATACACCGGCAGACTCTTAGATTTAGGATTTAATGTAATCAAAAGCAAAACAAACTGAGGAGTTCAAAAATAAATAAGAGGTTGAATTTTATTTTGAAAATCTCAAATAAGAATACCTTTTTTTTTTTTTTTTAATTGTGTTCCTCATTTTGTTTTTTGGTGTTATCCATCCATCCATTATCTTGACCGCTTATCCTGTCAGGGGTCACGGGGGGGTGGAGCCTATCCCAGCTGGCTTTGGGTGGAAGGCAGGGTACACCCTAGACCGGTCGCAAACCTATCACAGGTTTTTGGTGTTATAATAATAATAATAGTTATTTATTTGTTTTTATTAATTTTTTTTATATATATTTTTTTTTTAAGGAACCAAAACGGGTTAACAAAAACAAGTCGGTTATATCTACCTACCTTTTTAGTCTTGCTTTTAATTAAGTTTTATTTTTATTCTTAATAGTTTTATTTATTTATTATCTATTTCAAATGTATTCACTTATGCACTTATGTATTTATTTTAAGTATAACATCTTAAGTTCTTTTAATGGTTTAATATTTTAGTGTTTTATTATCTTAGAAATGTATTTTATTTTGGTGATTTTAATTTCCTGTGTTGAGTTTTAACATCTTTATTTTTCCTCCAGTGTTTACTCATTAAGATATCATGAGAGCGTTTCCTCACTTCATTCAGAAACTTCTTTCTTATTTATTTATTTTATTTTTATAGTTTTTATTATTATTGTTGATTATATTGTGTTGTTAACCTTAGGATTGTGGGGTGGGTTTGGGGTCTTGGCTGGGGGTGGGATCTTTTTCTTAATGTATTCTATTTGAAGTTGTTTTTCTGTACAGCACTTTGTGTTACAATGTCATTGTATGAAAAGTGCTTTATAAATAAAGTCTGATTGATTGATTGATATCTGAAATTATGAATTTAAGTTTAAATATGAATAGAAAAGGAAATCCCTAAACCCTGGAGGAAAACATGGTGACCATTTTTGAAGACTCACTGTTTGGAAGAAGGCCGGCGTCGCAGCTGCTGGGACGTTGGGACTAAACGATCTGGCCTGCAGGAGAGAACACGAGACCTCCATCAGTGTCTGCTCACTTTAAACACTCCCATCGTGACGTGTCAGGAGTGTTTCTGTACGTACGTGTTGTAGATGCACATGAGCCTGGCTGGCGATGTCGTACACCACGTCTCGGACGTTCTGCTCCCGGCTGCAGCGGATGAAGTCCTCCTGAGAAGCTCCGTGCTGCAGGACACAAATCAAAGTATATATGGATTTAGGTCGGCACGGTTTAACGTCCTCCAGTTTATCTGCAGCTGTTTAAACCAGAGGCTGTGTAAATAATGGACATAGGATTCGGTCGAGCGATTGTGACGTAAAGAGGCGGGCTTTGAGCCTTCTAGCCAACAGCTGCAGTGTTCCCACCTGTCAATCAAGTCAGCTGTGCCTCTCATTGGAAGACTTGTAATATAAATATCTCTGATATTGCCACATTATGAAAAAATCCCCCCCCACCCGTACATTGAGAAATGAGCTCGTCTTTTGAACCAGGCTGTAAACATGTTTATTCCTGCTGTAAAGATTGTCTTCTTTGAATGGGTGTGTATGTGGTTTCCTGTGTTTCTGCAGCCAGCCTCTAGTGGACGCTTGATGAACTGCAGTTTTTAGCACTTCCATATTGGCTTCATATTTTAAAGGTGACATATCATGCAAAATTGACTTTTTAATGGTTCTTTACCTGAAATATGTGTCCCTGTCTACAAACCCCCCAAGAATGAAAAAAATCCATTCTGCCCCTGTTCTGATTTCTCCACCTTTCTGTAAATGTGTGCTGAAACCAGCCGTTTCAGACTTCAGTGTTTTTGTTACGTAACAACAATATCCGGTCTGTGACAGGAAGTCAGAGCTCGGAGCTTGTTCAGCCCATAGACTGTATAAAATACAACTCAACCCCTCCTCCGTTTTTCATTCCCTGCACACATGTGTGCTAACAAGGAGCTTAGGAGGGAGGCATGCTAGTTGTAGGCTGTCTTAATAAACACAAAGGTCGCTTTGACTCCCCACGTCTGCAGATTTGAAGATCTAGTGGAGGATTTTTATTTGTCATGGATAAGTGCTAGCGCTAATTAGCATAGCCACATAGCTATATGTTCAAAGCTGTAGCTGTAGCTGTAGCTGTAGCTGTAGCTGTATACCAAGACACACGTCGACATACTGACAAATAAAACAACAAGAAACACTAAATCTGTGACCAATGGTTCATAAAAGGTCCTGCTGCCTTTCTGGTAGAGGTCGGTTTTACTCCCCACGTCTGCAGATTTGAAGATCTAGTGGATGATTTTTATTTGTCATGGATAAGTGCTAGCGCTAGTTAGCATAGCCACTTAGCTACATGTTCGTAGCTGTGTACCAAGACACACGTCGACATGCTGACAAATAAAACAACAAGAAACACTAAATCTGTGACCAATGGTTCAGAAAGGTCCTGCTGCAGGCGCCTCTCCGTCAGGATCAGATTCTGGATCAGATTCAGAGGGTTGAAGTAACGCGGGTCTGTGAGCAGCCGTGTATATTCAGCCAACATGTAAACATTAGATCAACGTGCTGGACAGCCGAGGAGGCCACACCCACTTCCTGAGGGGGCGTGGTCAGAGAGAAAACAGAGTGTTCTGAGGAGGACTGAAGAAGAGGGACTTTTACAGGCAGACCAGAATCTGATTTCAAAGTGTTTTTTTGAGCATAAACTTTAAAGACATGTTTTGGGGACCTCTTAGACCAATATATGTTGATGAAAAAAGCGTGATATGTCACCTTTAAGACTGGAAGTTGCCGCTTGGTTCAAACTTTACTTCACATTAAGATTTGACCAGTATCATTTTGTGTAGTTCATATGACTGATAAAGGATATTTGGAACAGATATGCATTGGGAGAAAAAATGAAATTCTGTCAAAATGTAGAATTTTGAATATTAAAAACGTGCATCAAATGTCAGATTTCAGCTTCAGCGTTATTCAACAGAGGAGTCAGAAGTCCAGCAGAGCAGGTTTTGGTATTTCTTCTATCACAGACTGAAACCAGACAGAGACACCTCACATGAAGACGACCCCTGGTGTCCATGGAAACTGCCTTCAAAAAAAACATTTCTTCAATTTCAGATTGAAACATATTTCTCCTAATTGGGTTATTTTTATTTTTCATCCATATCGACGGCCTGACGCTGGAGGAATAAACATCCAGATCCATTAATGAGTCTGCTTCTATAAGGGTTCATTAACTGAGCTGAGTCTGACTGCAGGAAGGTCAGTGTGTATGGATGTTTGACTCAGACTATAAGTATGAATGTTAAATCTATTTCTGCTTTTAATCCCTCAAAGATCCTCTGGATGAATTTGATCTTTAATGAAACATCAGTATTCAGGAGACAGTGAGAATAAAACACGCTTCCATCTTCAGAATAATGAGCGACATTAATAAAAGCTTCTGTCATGGTCTGTAATATGTGACTGAACTGTTTCTGCTCAGAGTAATTTCTCCTCCTGTTGAATGACAACGGGAGAAATCAGCCTGAGAGCCGTCGAAGCTTTTAGCAGCGACGTGAGGAAAAAATGAGACTCTGAGAATTATAAAAATAACAAGCTGATGGAAAGGAAATGACTTGAATCAGAAACACTGCACTCAGGAAATGGTGACATACATAAGAATAAGGAAGGAATAAACATTTATATACATGCAAACAAGCGACAGAAATACAATGTTCGACATTATAGAGAGAACAATTTATAAAGTTTAACATAAAACACCAACTTTCATCAATTAAAGATACAGAAAAACAACAAAACTCACCGGATCATTAAACTTCAAATAATTCCTGCACTATTTTGTAATCCAAAAAAAAATTAATAAAAGTCATATAATTCCAAAAGATAAAATAAATGTAATAAAACAACTAAATACACATATATTTAAATACAAAAATTTAATTAAAATGTTTTTAAGTAAAATAAATAGACATGAAACTGAATAAAATAACACAATGGAAGGAATTCAATTTAAATTAAAATAACTAAATTAAAATAATAATAAAATAAATTTAAATAAATTTAAATTAAATTAAATTAAAAACTCAATACTTATACATTTAAATTGAATAATTTAATTTAATTTAATACTGAAAAATTATTAGAATAAAATAAAATAAATTAAAGTAAAATAAATAAACATAAAACTGAATTAAATAACTTATCAAATGGAATAAATGTAATTAAAATATGTAAGTAAATTTAAATAAATTGGAATACAATTAAATGAAATAAAAAAGTTAATACACCAACATTTAAATACAATCAATTTAATTAAAAAATATATTAAAATTTTATTGGATTAAATTAAAATAAATAAAAATAAAACAAAATTAAATTAAATTTGAAAGTCAGAAAATTTAATTAATTAAAAAATAACAAAATATAATGCATGTAAATTTTTTAAAGTAAAATAAATGATAAATGATCCAAATTAAATATTCAAATAGAATAAAATCATAATACAAATAAAACAATAATATATGTCAAACATTTTCTGGTTTTAGTTATTTAAAATGTGGGGAGCAAAAGGCCTTTAATTCATTATTTCAAACTAAGTCTTTAGTTTTCACCTGTAGGTTTAGTAAAAAACTGTTTAAACTTGTGATGACCTCCTTCCACATCCTCTGATATTTATGGACTCAAACAACAGAAAGTAAAATCATCCAGATGAACCTTCTGAGAACAGGTCTGAATGTGTTTCTTATTATAAAGCAGAGCGGCTGTTTTAACACCTGAGTGTTTCCTCCACAGAGAGACACCGGCTGAGTGAGAGGGGGCGGGGGGGGCGGGTGGATGGCAGAGCGGAGGAGGTGAGTGGGCAGGTTGGCTGTTAAGAGGTTCACACACAAGGACGCCGTTTTATCTGTTTTAGCTTTCAGTGACATTCTTTGAGTTCAATGCCGACGTGTCCGGCTGTTGTTTAGAAGAGAAGAGAGTGACGAAGCTAATGTTTCATATTTCTTTCATCTCTGACCATCACAGTATGTTCTCTCTGCTGTGTTCTCACATCTTTTCTCCTCTTGTTTCTCCTTCATATCCACTGAGTTTCAAACCAACTGTGAGGTACTCTCTAAAGAAAAGGATCAGAGACTCGTCCATTAACGCCCTCATCATAATATCTCTGCTCTTTCTGCTCTTTGTTAAAAGTGAGTAAACATCTGGACATAAACTATGAGCTGGAACGCTCTCATGAAGGAGAGCAGCGTGTCTCAGTGAGTGCACAGCGCCCTCTACAGTCAGCAGGGGGGAGGGGATGTGAGGTGAGAGACTTGGGCCTGGAGTCAGAAGCATCCATCCTCTTTCATGCTTCATCCACACTGTAAATGTCTTCCTTCTTCTCCTCCTCCTCCTCCTCCTCCTCCTCCTCCTCCTCCTCCTCCTCCTCCTCACCCACACTGCAAATGTCTTGCTCCTCCTCCTCCTCTTGATCCGCTCCATTGCGTTCCGGCTCTGTCTCTGATCCGGCAGGTCAGAGTCCTCCGGATCAGATACACAAGACTTCTATTTGTGCCGGATGCCGGATCACGACGCATCAATCTCAACAGAGCAGATGGAGCGGGACAGGAAGTCAGGTTTCACCAAAACAATATCAAAATAGCAGCTTGATTTTCAAAATAAAAGCCTCTGTGTTATCACCAGATCGTATTTCACTTAACTACAACAACAAACCAAAGTCATGATGAGCGGAGCCAGGCCTGGAGTCAACAGGTCAGAGGTTTTCAGAGGACCAGAAAGACAACATGGATGAGGAGAGGAGGAGGAAGAGAATCCTTGATTCAGTGATTACCAAGGGGAAACCTCGGTCACATGACTCCAGCTGTCCGGTGGTCCTGAAAACACAGCCGGACGAGGGAGCATGGAGACGGATTGGAGATGGACCAGACACAGATCTGGTGGAAGTCTGATAGAATCTACCTGGCGGACTGTCAAACATCTCTCTTTCTCATTTGCATGAATGATTTCTCCTGATGCATGTTAGTCAGGAAGCCAAAGCTGCAGCTGCAAAGTCTCACAGCTCTGTGTCAAAACCTGGATAGTTACCAGTTTGGGGATACAATAGAGAGCATATTTAGCAAGACATTTCAGGATATTCATCAGCTCTAAATCCTCAGATGTGACGGTGCAGGTCAGAGCGCAGTGATCTGAATGTTTGTCGTCTAAGGAGCTAAACAAAGCCGCCGTGTTTAAAGGAGGAGTGTTTCGTTTCCTGACTCTGAGAGGAGGAAGGTAAGACTTCTTCCTCCTGAGACTCCTTCCTGCTGACTTTGAAACAAAAGAAACGCTGCCTCCGTGAAGCAGCGACTCACCAGCATGCAGACGTCCATGGGGAGGTAGACTTTCCGTCGGCTGCTGTGGTACGGAGTCGCTCTCAGACACGTCACGATCCCCTGAGCTTTCCCGATGTGACTGGCGGCGTGGTCTGCGTGCACGTTTTTCACGCCTGCAAAAAACAGAAAGATTAGCTTCAACTCATCCTGACTTTGTAACCTGATGACCTTCCCTTCACCCGTCCTTACCTAAACTCTCCAGCAGCAGGTAGATTAAAGACGACTGTGTGTTCTCTGAGTACGTCTCCAGCTCCTGCAGGTTCCTGTACGCCCGGTCATCCAGGTCCTTCTCCTGATCAAACAAACACGTGATGATTACTTCAAAGCATTAAAACCACAATCAGGTCTTAGAGAAGGAACTGACCCTCTCTGTGATGATCCTCAGCATCCACCTCTTCGTCAGGTAATGCTTCCTCACCGCCTGCAGAGCATCATCATCCTCATCATCATCATTTTAAAGTAGGTATTTATTGAACTTCTCTGTCAGGTGTTTGTTTGATATTTACCCTCCACAGCTCGGCGCTGACCGGCTGTTTCGGAGGGTCGTCTCTGTAGATGTCTTCTATCGCCGCCTTCCAGAACTGCATCCGCATCAAACCAATGGTCTTCTGGGAAACGGAGTCCTTCACCTTTTGGCAGAACGAATGCGTGGGAAAAGTTTGAGAGCCGAGCAAGAGCAGGGTGCAGGATTTTCAACTGATGCATCATGAACACCTGCAGGATGTCTGAGCACCATGTTGGTCTTTAAATCTAAATATTATTTTCTTAACAACAGGAGCAGCATTATCAGTCATTAGTCCACTCCAGCCTGGTTGTAGGACTACCTGCCTGTGCCAGCTCCACGTTGAACGCCCTCAGAGCCAGAGAGGAGCGCCGCGCCTCCTCAGGAAGGAGAAGGGAGGACACGAAGCCGTCATAGTCTCTGGTCCTGAGGAGGAGGAGAGATATTTTAATCATTATTTGACACTTTTATTGGTATTTCTGTATGATCCCACGCTGATTTCTGAGGTATAACCAAAAGGTGACACAACACCTATCGAGTCTGAACTTATTGAATATTTTTGCTGCACCTTTTCTTCTATATCACATTTTTCAGGCCCGCTCATGCAGGTGAAAATCAGGTCACAGCCTGCAGACTAAACTGTACTATGTTTGGAAGGAGTCGTTGGTTTTGCAAAGCATTGTTTACTTCTTGTTGTGATTTTCAGCATGCATGCTCCTCTAGGCTTCATGTTAGACAGCTTGTATCTTTTTTACTTTGCACCTTTTTTTTTTACTCAGTAACAGACGCCAAATAAAATGTAGAGAAGTAAAAAATGTGACAGAAAGAATTACTTAAATAAAAGTAATATAGAACTGATTTTAAAAACAAAAAGCTAATAATTTCCAGTAACTTGAGTAAATGTAATCACTTACTTTACATCTGTGGTACCAGGATGTTAAACTGTAAATGTATCTACAGTCAAACTAAACAAGAACTCTCATTTATTACAACTTTAAACAAAAGCTTAAAATGAAAAACACAATTAATTCTTTCCCTTAAATAACTATTTCTTTTGTTTACATTTATGCCAAACCTACAAAAGAGGATAAGGTTGAATGAAAATATTTTTTTGGGAGGGCAGGCAAGCAAAAAAAATGTAAGTATAATTTTTTGTCTCAATTCTGACTTCACTCTCTGAGTTCTGGAATTCTGACTTTTAATTAATTAAGAAAAAAAAATATTTTTTTGAGGTGTCATTTTTTTTTAACTCTGATATTAATGTCAAAATTATCACTTTGACAGAAAGAAAAAATAATTACAGCTTAAAAAAAAATTTCTGCTTGCACACCCTCCAAATTATTATTTTTCAGTTGCATTTATCCTTTTCTGTAGAATCCACTCCCCATAATATTAAAATATAATAATTCAACAGTATAAAGAACCTTCACAGAGTCGATCTAAACAGATTCAACCTTTAAACTTTGATCAGAGTGAATCTCTGTGTCCCTGCTGATTGATGACTCAGATAAGAAAGGGAAACAGACTGAATTTAAATGTTAAAAGTTGATATCATGTAAAATACATGCTTCACGGTCACTCTGATGAAGCCGAATTTATAATAAGACATTCATGATTAAATGTCCTTTTTACATTTTCACAGATTTTCTCTTATTTGTTTGTAATTTTAGATTTTTCTTATTTTTGACGGATATTTAAACGGAGTCTGGTTCACTGCGTGTCTCCCCTTTAAACGCTCCTCAGTGCGCATGTCAGGACCCTTTATATACAGTCTATGGTCAGGGCGCATCCATACTAATATAAACAGTTTTATATCTGCTCTATAAATACAGATCTAAAGGAGGTATAATCTTGATCCAGCTTGTGTTGTAAGCATGAGTCCAGCCCACCTGACCAGGTCCAGGCAGAACTTCTCACTGAGGTCTGAGTCTGCTGTCGAGCTGCTGGACTCTCTGTGGACCAGGACCCTGCCGGGGGGAAGGTTCCTGTTCAGGGCTCGATAAAGAACCGTTCTACTGCTTAATAATCCAGGTTTAGATCTGAAGCCTGCTGCCATGTTCCCCTTCAACTCTCACCCTGTGTCACATCAAAAACAGTCCCCCAGGAAACTGAGACTGCCAGACTAAGATTCCGCTTTGTTTTAAAATGTATTTTATTTTTTACTTTAATTTTTTACTTTATTTTAATGTATTTTAAATTGATTAAATGTTTTACTTTAGTTTTATTTATTTTATTTTATCTAATTTTTTACCATATTTGTAAAAACTGTATTTTAACAAATTAGATAGAGGACAAGTTCATGTGCAATATTTGTTTGTTTTGAATGAAAATATTATTTTATGAAAATATTTATAATTTTTAATATTTAATTTATTCCTAACGTATGCATATAAATAAATAATATAAAATAAAACCTCTTGAAAAAAAAATTAAACATTTCTTAATAATAATTTTACAAACACTACAGAAATGTGCTCAAACAAATCCATATACCACAAATACAAGATTAAAAAAACATGAGTTGGTCATATTATGGAAACCCAAAAAGGACATTACTAAATACATTTTATTTTTTTGGTTTTCTTGAGATAACAAGTTAATTTTATTGCAATAACAGGATCATTTATCTCATTTTATTCAGAGAACAAAGCTAATTTTTTGTGTTGTTGATCTTCAACCTTTAAGATAAATGTCTCGTAACAAAATGTCTTTTTATTCTTTACTGAGGAAAAAATGTCTAAACAAAGTTTCCTATAGCCTGAAGTTACTTGGTCACCATATGTAGAAATGTTCTCCTTTAAAGGTGACATATCATGCAAAATTGACTTTTTAATGGTTCTTTACCTGAAATCTGTGTCCCTGTCTACAAAGCCCCCAAGAATGAAAAGAATCCATTCTGCCCCTGTTCTGATTTCTCCACCTTTCTGTAAATGTGTGTGAAACGAGCCGTTTCAGACTTCCGTGTTTTTGTTACGTAACAACAATATCCGGTCTGTAACAGGAAGTCAGAGCTCGGAGCTTGTTCAGCCCATAGACTGTATAAAATACAACTCAACCCCTCCTCCGTTTTTCATTCCCTGCACACATGTGTGCTAACAAGGAGCTTAGGAGGGAGGCATGCTAGTTGTAGGCTGTCTTAATAAACACAAAGGTAGATTTTACTCCCCACGTCTGCAGATTTGAAGATCTAGTGGATGATTTTTATTTGTCATGGATAAGTGCTAGAGCTAATTAGCATAGCCACATAGCTATATGTTCATAGCTGTAGCTGTAGCTGTGTACCAAGACACACGTCGACATACTGACAAATAAAACAACAAGAAACACTAAATCTGTGACCAATCGTTCAGAAAGGTCCTGCTACAGGCGCCTCTCCGTCAGGATCAGATTCAGAGGGTTGAAGTAACGCGATCTCTGAGCAGCCGTGTATATTCAGCCAACATGTAAACATTAGATCAACGTGCTGGAGAGCCGAGGCACATCCACTTCCTGAGGGGGCGTGGTCAGAGGGAAAACAGACTGTTCTGATGAGGAATGAAGAAGAGGACTTTTCAGGCAGACCAGAATCTGATTTCAAAGTGTTTTTTTGAGCATAAACTTTAAAGACATGTTTTGGGGACCTCTTAGACCAATATATATTGATGAAAAATGCGTGATATGTCCCCTTTAATGTTTAGTATGGAAGCCCTAAAAGGACACGATTAAATACATTTTATTTTCTGTTTTCTTTTTATCTCCAGAAAACAAAGCTTGAGATAACGAGAAAAATAAGTTCAGAACTTGTGAAATTAACTCAGAGAAAACAGAGAAAATATTTAATCATGTCCTTTGTGGGCTTCCATATCCTATAACTCATGTCAATATATAAATAAACACATATTTGCAACAACAGAAGAAGATGTGGATCCTCTCCATGCCTTGGAATAAGTGACAGGACTCACACTTGTGTAAACGTGTAGAGTAATCTGTCACTGTTGTGGAATGTAGAGAATCCGGAGCGGCACATTCACACAAACCCTTTTAAACGATCTTATTGTGTCCTTCCACCTGTTCAGTCATAAGATAACCCTGTTACCTGTTAGAACCACAGTCTATGGTCAGAACGCGTCCCATGGAAACTACCTCAATTTTACACCAGTTGGTGGGGCTCGTGCTCATCAGTGTGCAGATCTGTCAGTTGGATAGCGTGTTAACAAAGTGAGTTTTCTTTAACTTTATTATGTTTTTATATCCTTTAATTTACATTCAAACATTAACAGGATCTGTAATAATATCTATATATGTATAATATAAGTGTGAGAAATGACTCAGTAAAAGAGAAACAATACATGTATGAGTTCAGAGTAACAGGCCTTAAATGTGTCTTCAAGTAAAAGCAAAGAGGAAAGAAAGAAAGAAAGAGAAAGGAGGAAAGAAAGAAAAAGAAAGAAAGAGAGAGAGAGAGAGAGAAAGAGGGACAGCAGGAAAGAAGGAATGACAGAGAGAGAAAGAAAGAAGGAAAGAAAGAAAGAAAAAAGAATGAATGAATGAATTAAGAAAGAGAGAACAAAATTACGAACGAACTAATGAAGGAAAGAAAGAAGGAAAGAAAGAAAGCTAGCAAGAAAAAAGGAATG
The DNA here is from genome assembly GCF_009762535.1 of Notolabrus celidotus. Classification (NCBI taxonomy): domain Eukaryota; kingdom Metazoa; phylum Chordata; class Actinopteri; order Labriformes; family Labridae; genus Notolabrus; species Notolabrus celidotus. The sequence continues at coordinate 300,110 of NC_048283.1, read as the reverse complement.
AATGAAAGAAGGAAAAAGGAAAGAAAGAAAGAACAAAAAAGGAAAGAAAGAAAGAAAGAATGAAAGAAAGAACAAAAAAGGAAAGAAAGAAAGAAAGAAAGCTAGCAAGAAAAAAGGAATGAATGAAAGAACAAAAAAGGAAAGAAAGAAAGAAAGAATGAAAGAAAGAACAAAAAAGGAAAGAAAGAAAGAAAGAAAGAAAGCTAGCAAGAAAAAAGGAATGAATGAAAGAACAAAAAAGGAAAGAAAGAAAGAAAGAATGAAAGAAAGAAACAAAAAATAATGAATGAATGAATTAAAGAAAGAACAAAATAACGAACAAAAGAAGGAATGAAAGAAATAAAGAAGGAACGAACGAACAAAAAAGATGAAGAACAAAAGAAGGAAAGAAAGAAGGAAAGAAAGAAAGAGAAAGAAAGAAAGAGAAAGGAGGAAAGAAAGAAAGAAAGAAAGAAAGACAAGAGAGAAGAACAGAAAAGGAATGAATGAAAGAAGTAAAGAAAGGAATCTCCAGCAGAGATCCAGAGGAACCTACGAGACAAGGGAGCTCAGGGACTCCAGAAAGGTCAATGGTTAGTAACTTTAATGGGACAGGAAGAGTTAAAGTGAGAGACAGGTAGAGAGAGGAGAGAGAGGGAAAGACAGGATCCCAGTGTGTCAGTCTAAGCCTATAGCAGCAGAACTAAGACCTGGTCCAAGCCTGATCCAGCTCTAACTATAAGCTTTATCAAAAAGGAAAGTTTGAAGCCTACTCTTAAAAGTAGAGAGGGTGTCTGCCTCCCGGACCCTGACTGGTAGATGATTCCAAAGGAGAGGGGCCTGATAACTGAAGGCTCTACCTCCCATGTTGGAACATTGTCATTCTGCCCGTACGTTAGCCGTTATATAAATGCATACATGCATTTGTACATTTAGAGTTTCTGAATTTATAATAGATAATTTATTTGATTCTGACGTGGACCTGCGTGAAGTGATCCCTATATTCCCATATCCCATATTCCACAAGCCGCCCCCTTAGGTCCTCTTACCGGGGCCTTTTATGTGCCTCATGTATATTTCAGGAGGTTGGACACAATTTCATAGACACACCTTTCACATCATGGCAGGAAGGTTCCTGATAATGCTTGGAATGAAACATCGTCTGATGGAAGTTCATGCTTCACTTGTTCTCTTTATGGTTACACAGAAGCAGCAGGACGGTCTAAGTAGGTACCTGTATGTCTCCAGACAGGTTTAGGTAGGCGGACAGGTGCGTGTGGATAGACAGGGGTGGGGCTGGATTCTGGCTTGAAGGAAAGGTGTGAGCTGCTGGAGGGGAGTGAGGAACATTAGATCTTGAACAATAGAACAATAAAAAAGGTAACTGGTGGAGAAAGAAGACGAAGGACCGTGGACTGGAGCCTGGTTTACCACAAGGCCAGTCCGACTCCCCTTGAGATCATATCTGAGGGTCTCCAGGGTCTCTTCCTGAGAAGCCTCTCACTCTCTCCTCAGGTCGTCTACAGATGGTGAGACTCTGACGCCGTACACTCAGGGACACGGCCCCTCCCACTCTCACCGCTACGTGAGGAGCTGCCAGCAGGTGGTCCACGGCAGCAGAACATACGAGACCTGGCCCTCCAGTAGGCCCACCACCAGCCTCCCTGTGGCAGAGTCCAGTGCCTTCATCTCAGAGATACCCGGAGCAGAGTCCCGCTGGGTCCACGGTCAGTGATCACGTCAGCAGTACTCCAGAGTTTTCCTTGCTGAAATCAGTGTTGGAATGATCTGTCTCTCCAGGTCACGTG
>NC_048283.1:270371-298123 GCF_009762535.1 Notolabrus celidotus | reverse complement strand
TTACAGCGACTGACAACAAGAAGCAGGAATTAAATAATGACATAAAGACACATTAAAAAACAAAAATGGATTTTAAAATAGAGACTAATGAACACCAACAACAATTAAATATGTGTAATTAAAATGAGTTAAGCATCAAATTAATATTAAGAATATAAAAAGGGTAAGGATAAGAGTTAAAAATAAAATTAAGGCTAAAAATGTCAATACAAGTGAGTAGCTAAATAAAAAACTGAATAAATGAATAAATAAATAAAATAAACTGTAATGTCTGAAAGGAGAATTAGTTTTATTTTTTATTTATTTATTTTATTTACAATGTTTATTATGTAAGTATTTGCTTGTTGATCTACAGATTAGTTTTGAATGAGTTATTATTGTTGCTGTATTTACATTTGTTATTATTGTTGTTTCATTTTTATGTTGTTTATTTATTTTTGTTTTCCTTCTTGTCACTAGTCTCTAGGTTTAGGGTGGGTGGGTAATGTGGGTGGTTGTGAGGGGATAGGGCAAATGTTCTTATTTGTAAAATAAAAAACTATAAATAAAATTAACAGTTAAAATAAAATAATAAAGCAACATTTAAATCAATATAACAGTAAAAAGTAAGTAATACAATTGTTAAACCCCTACATAAAAGCCAGACTGAATAAATCTGGTTTTGGTTCACATTTAAAAGTCTGAATATCTGGGGCGCTGGTAGCCTAGCGGTCTAAGTGTCCCACATATAGAGGCTTTAGTCCTCGTCACAGAGGTCCCACATTTCCTGTCTCTCTTCAGCTGTCCTACCCAATAAAGGCCAAAAAAAGAGTCTGAATATCTGAAGCTCCTCTCAGATCCTCCTGCAGGCTGTTCATCCTCTCTGAGCGTCATGGCTGAAAACAGCATCACTGAATGTTTCTGTTCTCCTCTGAGGAGCAGCTTAAAGACAGGAGCAGGATCTGAGAGGCCTCTTTAACATTATTTAAATGAAATAATGAGTAAATGTTACTCCCTGCATTATTTCAGAATCTTAATATCACGAGAGAGGAAGGTGCTCTAAGACCTGAAGTGTGTTTTGACCCAGGCTGTAAACATGTTGATTTAAAGTCTCTTTGAATGGGTGTGTGTGTGGTTCCTGGTGTTTCTGCTGCCAGCCCCCAGTGGACACTCGAGGAACTGCAGTATTTAGCACTTCCTCTTTGGCTCCATGTCTCACAGCTTGGAGTTTCCTCTGAGTGTGAACATGTGAAGGTGCAGATATATGTAAGGAAGGACCTCATCATCACATGTTCCCTGTCTGTTGGTCTCAGGCTCCTAAAACGCCGTTACAGAAGAGCATGGACCTGCTGGGGAAGCAGCTCTCGCTCTACTCCTTCGGCATCATAGGTTGGTGGATCTGAAGTCTTCAGCAGAATATAATCAGCCTCTGTGTATCCATCCTGTCCTCAGTCTGACTCTGTGCTCTGTGTCTCAGGGGTCATCATGCTGGTGGGCTGGCTGCAGGGGAAGAGGATCCTGGACATGTTCACCATCGGTGTGAGGTAGACCATCAGCTGTTTGCTCCCTCAGTGCACATGTGTGTTTGTCAGTCTGGTGAATGATTGGACGCTGGCAGCTCACTGTTATCAGACTATGACTGACTAACCTTTGTTGACATGAACATTTTGACCCGTCACACCGGTGTTAACAGGAAGCTGTGATCTCTGAAGGCGTGGTCAGTAAAGAGGACTGGATTTATTTAGGATGTACTGAGACACTTAGAGCCTCTCTGCTGACGTGAGAACAGTTAGCTTTATTTCTGAGAGTGATGTTCAGAGGGATGTTTATCTCAGAGCTAGAGCTTGGGATGAGGTTAGCCTAGCTTAGCATAAAGACTGGAGCAGCTAGCCTCTGTCCAGAACACACTACAGTCCTCCTGAGACTGAGAAATGTTAAAATAAGATCCCACCTCATGCTAATATGTGAACAGTTGTATTAATCCTCGACCTCTCTGTTCCAGTCTGGCGGTAGCCGCCATCCCTGAGGGTTTACCCATCGTGGTGACGGTGACGCTGGCGCTCGGCGTGATGAGGATGGTCCAGAAGAGAGCCATCGTCAAGAAGCTCCCCATCGTAGAGACTCTGGGTAGGTTTATATAATGAAACTTTATTTATGTTCTGATCAGGACTGATTCAACTTCATGTATCAGTGACAGAGATCAGTGACAGAGATCAGAGATCAGTGACAGAGTGCTAGCGCTAGTTAGCATAGCCACATAGCTACATGTTGGTAGCTGTGTACCAAGACACACGTCGACATACTGACAAATAAAACAACAAGAAACACTAAATCTGTGACCAATGGTTCAGAAAGGTCCTGCTGCAGGCGCCTCTCCGTCAGGATCAGATTCTGGATCAGATTCAGAGGGTTGAAGTAACGCGGGTCTGTGAGCAGCCGTGTATATTCAGACAACATGTAAACATTAGATCAACGTGCTGGACGGCCGAGGCCACGCCCACTTCCTGAGGGGGCGTGGCCAGAGAGCTCATTCTCATTTAAAGGCACAGACACAGAAAACAGCCTGTTCTGAGGAGGGCTGAAGAAGAGGGGTTTACAGGCAGACCAGAATCTGATTTCAAAGTGTTTTTATGAGCAATAAACTTTAAAGACCTGTTTTGGGGACCTCTTAGACCTATATATGTTGATGAAGAAGAGCAGAATATGTCAGCTTTAACTCCAATGTGTTATATCCTAGTATGGATACAGTCGATTTATTACCTTTTAAAACGATGTTAGATCGATATGTGTCGTCCGGGAGGACAACCTGCCGAGCACAGATCGATGTAGTTGGATCACAGGAATATAAATCGAGACATGGATGAAGTGGATGAATCATTGCACCCCTAGTCTTAACCTCTTCTTCTCAGAGCTTTGTTGAGAATTATTCACAGCTGTTATTTGACTTTGATGAGTCAGAAGTGTTCCATTCCATTCTGTTCTCTTTAACTCCATTCTGTTCTAATAGTTTAACACAGTGTCAACAGGCAGAGGGGGAATGAGACGGACTACTTTCTGTGGATTGATTTAATATGACGTGTGATCAGGTCGTCCCTGGTGTTGCTTTTGTTGTTTAGAATGAATCAGTGTTCTATTTGACTTTGATGAGAAGCATTCCATTCTCTTTGATGTGTTCTATTCTCCTCTATTCTATTCCATATCACTGTTCTTATTCTGACCAATCAGAATCAAGTATTCAACACAGCCAGGTAATAATCCTTAAATGACGTGTGTGTGTGTGTGTGTGTGTGTGTGTGTATGTGTGTGTTTGTGTTTGTGTTTGTGTATGTGTGTGTGTGTGTGTGTGTGTGTGTGTGTGTGTATATGTGTGTGTGTGTGTGTGTGTGTATATGTGTGTGTGTGTATATGTGTGTATATATGTGTGTGTGTGTGTGTGTGTTCTCTCCGTCAGGTTGCTGTAACGTGATCTGTTCAGACAAGACGGGAACCCTGACCAAGAACGAGATGACCGTCACCCAGCTGTTCACATCAGATGGACTTCATGCTGAGGTCTGAACCCCCTTCTTCATCATCATCATCATCATGATCCTCATTGTTACTGTGTTTAATCTAGTCTAGTCTAGTTTAGTTTAGGACACCAGTTAGAGGTTTATGTGTGAGCTGCTCAGGTTAAACTGTGGAACCACAGCTGTGAGAAGTCTCCCGCTGTAAGGTGAAGCGTGTGTCTGTGTTTCTGAGGACGGTTGGCCTCCACAGAACAGACCGACCTAATTACCTTCATCTAGAAATCCCAGCAGCCATCAGGAGAAGTGGGTCAGGTGACTGAGGAGCAGGAGACCTGGTCTGGTTTTAGCTTGATGACACATTAATGTGACCTTATCACACTGACTCACAGGGATCTGCACCTTTAGAGGCGTCCAGCAGAGGGAGCGGCCTCCTTCAGGACGGGGTTTTTCCTTCGTGTTTCTTTAAATGTTGAACCGTCATGTGGTCCTGCAGGTGACGGGCGTCGGGTATAACGGAGCAGGAGAGGTCTTACTGGACGGAGACGTCATCCACGGCTTCTCCTGTCAGTCCATCAGTAAGATCGTGGAGGTGAGTCCACACTGGAATTAAAAATGAACGTCTCTTCTCTTTGAGATCTCTCACACTACATCAAATAACTGACTCATAAAGTATCTATGGAGTCAGGATCAAACACAGTCATTCTTTAGCTGTCCAATGTGTGACCTGATCATAAATCAGATCCATGTTGGAGACTGTGAAGGCTTTCAATTTGAAGTATTTCTATCCGAAAGCTTCCATGAAATCCCTCATCAGTTACAAACCCCTCAGATTCAGACTCAGGCCTGCTGTCCGTCCCAAACACTAGACTCTGTACAGAACCACAGCCCCCTCCCTCTGCAGCACTGTCCCCTCAGATATCTGACACTCCCCATCCCACCTGCACCACCTGCACCACCTGCACCACCTGCACCACCTGCACCACCTGTCCCCCACAACCTACAACCTCCCATAACTCTGCAAACACATCAGACAGCTGTGCTCCCTGAACTGTCTCTGTGTGATTACATTTCTTTATTTGTAGCTCACACTTTTTATTATTTATTTATTATTTGTAGTGTTGTTATTATATTATATTGTTTTATTGTCAATATTATCTTATTTATTTATCATTGACATGATGTAGTTATTATTATTATTTTTTTTTAATCTTTGTGTGTGTGTGTGTGTGTGTGTGTGTGTGTGTGTGTGTGTGTGTGTGTGTGTGTGTGTGACGTTAGGTGGGCTGTGTGTGCAACGACTCGGTCATCAGGAATCACGCTCTGCTGGGACGGCCTACAGAGGGATCGCTCATCGCCCTCGCCATGAAGGTAAGATCACACGAGAGGGGGAGAGGTCAGATCGTTCCTAAAGTTTGGGATGAGTCTTAAAAGAAGGATTCATTGAGACTGAGAGTCAAAGAGGGTCGATAGAAGCTGCAGAGAGGAGTTTAGAGAGACGATGAGGAGCTCAGACATCTAGGGACAGATCTGAGGAGAGCCGCTCCTCCTTCAGCATCTGATCCGGATCCTCCTGGGCCCGGCTCTGTGGAGACCCATCCAACATGGAGGAGACCTCGTGGGTAGGATAGGAAGAGTGGATGTCTTTAATAACCTGTTTAGAGACAGAGAGTGGACGGACGGACGTCTTGGTCGTCTTCATCCAGGATGTTTGTGGTGTTCGTCCTCACAGAGAGAAGGAGACTCTTTAGGATCCCTGATGTTTAAAACTTTAAAACAGTTCAAACTTCAAACACAGAGAGGCTTTCATGTGAAATAGTGGTGGTGGTGGTTTCAGCTCAGAGAGCCTCCTCTCTGTCTGTGTGTCCACCATGTTGCATCATCACAGACTGAAGAGAGATCTGAAGATGAAAAGATGAAGAACAGACTTCTTCTTCTTCTTCTTCTGTGCGGCGCTCAGAGCGTTGGGTCCTCCGCCCACTCTTTACTGGAGTAACTGGGGAGACGAGTCACACAGCTCATGAATGCTCACATAAAAGCTCTCTGATGTTTGAGTTTTAATTTCATAATTCCACTGATGTGGGAGAGGAACTCGCTCCAGGGACGATCCCTCTCTCCTCCTCGTCCTAACACAAATATACTGAAGGGGTTCTGCTGGTTCAGCTCACAGATTCAGCATCAACTTACCTTTACATTTCAGCATCAACTTACCTTTACATTTCAGTATCCAGCATCAACTTACCTTTACATTTCAGTATTCAGCATCAACTTACCTTTACATTTCAGTATTCAGCATCAACTTACCTTTACATTTCAGCATCAACTTACCTTTACATTTCAGTATCAACTTACCTTTACATTTCAGTATTCAGCATCAACTTACCTTTACATTTCAGTATTCAGCATCAACTTACCTTTACATTTCAGTATTCAGCATCAACTTACCTTTACATTTCAGTATTCAGCATCAACTTACCTTTACATTTCAGTATCCAGCATCAACTTACCTTTACATTTCAGCATCAACTTACCTTTACATTTCAGTATCCAGCATCAACTTACCTTTACATTTCAGTATCAACTTACCTTTACATTTCAGTATCCAGCATCAACTTACCTTTACATTTCAGCATCAACTTACCTTTACATTTCAGTATCCAGCATCAACTTACCTTTACATTTCAGTATCAACTTACCTTTACATTTCAGTATCCAGCATCAACTTACCTTTACATTTCAGCATCAACTTACCTTTACATTTCAGTATTCAGCATCAACTTACCTTTACATTTCAGTATCAACTTACCTTTACATTTCAGTATCCAGCATCAACTTACCTTTACATTTCAGTATCAACTTACCTTTACATTTCAGTATCCAGCATCAACTTACCTTTACATTTCAGTATCAACTTACCTTTACATTTCAGTATTCAGCATCAACTTACCTTTACATTTCAGTATCAACTTACCTTTACATTTCAGTATTCAGCATCAACTTACCTTTACATTTCAGCATCAACTTACCTTTACATTTCAGTATTCAGCATCAACTTACCTTTACATTTCAGTATCAACTTACCTTTACATTTCAGTATTCAGCATCAACTTACCTTTACATTTCAGTATTCAGCATCAACTTACCTTTACATTTCAGCATCCAGCATCAACTTACCTTTACATTTCAGCATCCAGCATCAACTTACCTTTACATTTCAGCATCAACTTACCTTTACATTTCAGCATCCAGCATCAACTTACCTTTACATTTCAGCATCAAGCATCAACTTACCTTTACATTTCAGTATTCAGCATCAACTTACCTTTACATTTCAGCATCAACTTACCTTTACATTTCAGCATCAACTTACCTTTACATTTCAGTATTCAGCATCCAGCATCAACTTACCTTTACATTTCAGTATCCAGCATCAACTTACCTTTACATTTCAGTATTCAGCATCAACTTACCTTTACATTTCAGCATCAACTTACCTTTACATTTCAGTATCAACTTACCTTTACATTTCAGTATTCAGCATCAACTTACCTTTACATTTCAGTATTCAGCATCAACTTACCTTTACATTTCAGTATCCAGCATCAACTTACCTTTACATTTCAGCATCAACTTACCTTTACATTTCAGTATCCAGCATCAACTTACCTTTACATTTCAGCATCCAGCATCAACTTACCTTTACATTTCAGTATCAACTTACCTTTACATTTCAGCATCAACTTACCTTTACATTTCAGTATCCAGCATCAACTTACCTTTACATTTCAGTATCAACTTACCTTTACATTTCAGTATCCAGCATCAACTTACCTTTACATTTCAGCATCAACTTACCTTTACATTTCAGTATTCAGCATCAACTTACCTTTACATTTCAGTATCAACTTACCTTTACATTTCAGTATTCAGCATCAACTTACCTTTACATTTCAGTATTCAGCATCAACTTACCTTTACATTTCAGTATTCAGCATCAACTTACCTTTACATTTCAGCATCCAGCATCAACTTACCTTTACATTTCAGCATCCAGCATCAACTTACCTTTACATTTCAGCATCAACTTACCTTTACATTTCAGTATCCAGCATCAACTTACCTTTACATTTCAGTATCAACTTACCTTTACATTTCAGCATTCAGCATCAACTTACCTTTACATTTCAGCATCAACTTACCTTTACATTTCAGTATTCAGCATCAACTTACCTTTACATTTCAGCATCCAGCATCAACTTACCTTTACATTTCAGCATCCAGCATCAACTTACCTTTACATTTCAGCATTCAGCATCAACTTACCTTTACATTTCAGCATCCAGCATCAACTTACCTTTACATTTCAGCATCCAGCATCAACTTACCTTTACATTTCAGCATCCAGCATCAACTTACCTTTACATTTCAGTATTCAGCATCAACTTACCTTTACATTTCAGCATCCAGCATCAACTTACCTTTACATTTCAGCATCCAGCATCAACTTACCTTTACATTTCAGCATCCAGCATCAACTTACCTTTACATTTCAGCATCCAGTATCAACTTACCTTTACATTTCAGCATCAACTTACCTTTACATTTCAGTATTCAGCATCAACTTACCCCAACATTTCAGCATCAACTTACCTTTACATTTCAGCATCCAGCATCAACTTACCTTTACATTTCAGCATCCAGCATCAACTTACCTTTACATTTCAGCATCAACTTACCTTTACATTTCAGTATCCAGCATCAACTTACCTTTACATTTCAAAAAACATTTTTAAAACTATAAATCAACGAGCCTGTACTCGTTCTTTTATCAGAGAAACATTAAAACACCATGAGCAGGAAAAACTGCCTTTAACAGGCAGAAACCTTCAGCAGAACCAGACTCCACTGACATCAGGTCCCCTGGCAAACTAAGCCTATAACAGTCTGAGCCTGTAGCAGTCTGAGCCTATAGCAGTCTGAGTCTATAACAGTCTGAGTCTATAGCAGTCTGAGCCTATAGCAGTCTGAGTCTATAACAGTCTGAGTCTATAACAGTCTGAGTCTATAACAGTCTGAGCCTATAGCAGTCTGAGTCTATAACAGTCTGAGTCTATAGCAGTCTGAGTCTATAGCAGTCTGAGTCTATAACAGTCTGAGTCTATAACAGTCTGAGTCTATAACAGTCTGAGTCTATAGCAGTCTGAGTCTATAGCAGTCTGAGTCTATAACAGTCTGAGTCTATAACAGTCTGAGTCTATAACAGTCTGAGTCTATAACAGTCTGAGTCTATAACAGTCTGAGTCTATAACAGTCTGAGTCTATAACAGTCTGAGTCTATAACAGTCTGAGTCTATAACAGTCTGAGCCTATAGCAGTCTGAGTCTATAACAGTCTGAGTCTATAGCAGTCTGAGTCTATAACAGTCTGAGTCTATAACAGTCTGAGTCTATAGCAGTCTGAGTCTATAACAGTCTGAGTCTATAGCAGTCTGAGTCTATAACAGTCTGAGTCTATAACAGTCTGAGTCTATAACAGTCTGAGTCTATAACAGTCTGAGTCTATAACAGTCTGAGCCTATAGCAGTCTGAGTCTATAACAGTCTGAGTCTATAACAGTCTGAGTCTATAACAGTCTGAGTCTATAGCAGTCTGAGTCTATAACAGTCTGAGTCTATAACAGTCTGAGTCTATAACAGTCTGAGTCTATAGCAGTCTGAGTCTATAACAGTCTGAGTCTATAACAGTCTGAGTCTATAACAGTCTGAGTCTATAACAGTCTGAGTCTATAACAGTCTGAGTCTATAACAGTCTGAGTCTATAGCAGTCTGAGTCTATAACAGTCTGAGTCTATAGCAGTCTGAGTCTATAACAGTCTGAGTCTATAGCAGTCTGAGTCTATAGCAGTCTGAGTCTATAACAGTCTGAGCCTATAACAGTCTGAGTCTATAGCAGTCTGAGTCTATAGCAGTCTGAGTCTATAACAGTCTGAGTCTATAACAGTCTGAGTCTATAACAGTCTGAGTCTATAACAGTCTGAGTCTATAGCAGTCTGAGTCTATAACAGTCTGAGTCTATAACAGTCTGAGTCTATAACAGTCTGAGTCTATAACAGTCTGAGTCTATAACAGTCTGAGTCTATAACAGTCTGAGTCTATAGCAGTCTGAGTCTATAACAGTCTGAGTCTATAACAGTCTGAGTCTATAACAGTCTGAGTCTATAGCAGTCTGAGTCTATAACAGTCTGAGTCTATAACAGTCTGAGTCTATAACAGTCTGAGTCTATAACAGTCTGAGTCTATAACAGTCTGAGTCTATAACAGTCTGAGTCTATAACAGTCTGAGTCTATAACAGTCTGAGCCTATAGCAGTCTGAGTCTATAACAGTCTGAGTCTATAGCAGTCTGAGTCTATAACAGTCTGAGTCTATAGCAGTCTGAGTCTATAGCAGTCTGAGTCTATAACAGTCTGAGTCTATAACAGTCTGAGTCTATAGCAGTCTGAGTCTATAGCAGTCTGAGTCTATAACAGTCTGAGTCTATAACAGTCTGAGTCTATAACAGTCTGAGTCTATAACAGTCTGAGTCTATAACAGTCTGAGTCTATAACAGTCTGAGCCTATACACTGTGTGTCTGTGTTTCTGATGTCTCTGTGTGTGTGTGTGTGTGTGTGTGTGTGTGTGTGTGTGTGTGTGTGTGTGTGTGTGTGTGTGTGTGTGTGTGTGTGTGTGTGTGTGTGTGTGTGTGTGTCTGTGTGTCTGTGTGTCTGTGTGTGTCTGTGTTTCTTCACAGATGGGTCTGGAGAGCCTGAAGCAGGAGTACGTCCGTATGGAGGAGCATCCCTTCACCTCAGAGCAGAAGTGGATGGCTGTTCGCTGCGTTCACCGCACCCTGCAGGTCAGCCACTCCTCCACCTGTCCTCATTCTGACTCTGATGAAGCAACAGGCTTCAGAAAGTCTTCATATTTGTCCCAACCTGTCCGTCTGTTGTTTAGATCTGTGTAGAAAGGTCACTGTAATCCTGCTTCATGTTGTCTGCCTGGTCTGCTCTCAGGATAAGCCCGGAGTGTACTTCATGAAGGGAGCTTATGAGCAGGTGATCCGTCTCTGCAGCTCCTACAACAGCAGAGGAAGCACCCTGTCCCTGAACCACCAGCAGAGGGAGCTCTACCAGCAGCAGATCAGCTACATGGGCAGCGCCGGGCTCCGAGGTGAGCGCTCTGTCTGTGAACACACAGAGAGAAACGCTCTGCCCTCACTGTTTATCCTGTAAACACATCTCTGCGTCTGCCTCCATGTTTAGTTTTGGCGTTTGCGTCCGGCTCTGAGATGGGGAGTCTGACCTTCCTGGGTCTGGTGGGCATCATAGACCCGCCGAGGTCAGGGGTCAAAGAAGCAGTGGGAACGCTCATCAGCTCTGGAGTCGCCATCAAGATGATCACGGGAGACTCTCAGGAGACCGCCGTGTCGATAGGTCAGGTCTCTTTCACTCAGTCAGACACAACAGGTCCCACTCAGGAGGTTTTTCACTGACCCTGGTGTTCCTCTGTGTCTCTGCAGCCAGTCGTCTGGGTCTGTACTCCAAAGGCTCTCAGAGTCTATCAGGGGAGGAAGTGGATCACATGGACCTGCAGCAGCTCTCACACCTCGTCCCCAGAGTGAGCCACACACACACACACACACACACACACACACACACACACACACACACACACACACACACACACATACACACACAGACAGACACACACAGACACACAGACACACACACACACACACACACACAGACACACACACACACACACAAACAGACACACACACACACACACACACACAAACAGACACACACACACAAACAGACACACACACACACACAAACAGACACACACACACACACACACACAGACACACACACACACAAACAGACACACACACACACACACAAACAGACACACACACACATACACACACACAAACACACACACACACACACACACACAGACACACACACACAGACACACACACACAGACACACACACACACACACAGACACACACACACACACACACAAACAGACACACACACACACACACACACACAAACAGACACACACACACATACACACACACACACACAAACACACATACACACACAAACACACATACACACAAACACACATACACACACAAAAACACATACACACACACACACACACAGACACACACACACACACACACAGACACACACACAGACACACACACACACAAACAGACACACACACACACACACAGACACACACAGACACACACACACAAACACACAGACACACACACACACACACACACACACAGACACACACACACACACACAAACACACACACAAACACACACACACACACACACACACACAAACAGACACACACACACATACACAAACACACACACACAAATGTATCTCTAGTTATGTCTGGGTGTGTTTGGGATTAGTCAGGAAATAAAAATGGAGATTTATTCTGTTTTCTAAAATCCTTTCATGTGAATAAAACTGAACCCAGAGTGTCTCTAAGAATAGACCCTGCTGCTGTCTGTTGGTTTTAACCCTCACAGAGTCGTACCTGTCTCTCTCAGCATGGTACCTGTCTCTCTCAGCATGGTACCTGTCTCTCTCAGCATGGTACCTGTCTCTCTCAGCATGGTACCTGTCTCTCTCAGCATGGTACCTGTCTCTCTCAGCATGGTACCTGTCTCTCTCAGCATGGTACCTGTCTCTCTCAGCATGGTACCTGTCTCTCTCAGCATGGTACCTGTCTCTCTCAGCATGGTACCTGTCTCTCAGCGGCTCAGGTCTTGTGTTCTAAGCTCTGTTTCCTGTCTCCCCAGATCTCCGTGTTTTATCGAGCCAGTCCTCGTCACAAGCTGAAGATCGTGAAGGTGAGCAGAGCGACAGGATGAACTCATTTAAAACTCAAAGCAGCAGCAGCAGCTCTGAAGCTCAGATCCTTTCTCTCCTCAGTCCCTCCAGAACATCGGGGCCGTGGTGGCCATGACGGGTGACGGGGTGAACGACGCCGTGGCTTTAAAGGCCGCTGACATCGGCGTGGCGATGGGTCAGACGGGGACAGACGTGTGTAAGGAGGCGGCTGACATGATCCTGGTGGACGACGACTTCCAGACCATCATGTACGTCGCTCACATGAACCCTGCCCTGAAGTAAGACCTGAAAGAGTCCTTGGACCCTGGAGGAGAGTCTAAGTCTGCTCTCTGATTTCAGGTCGGCCATCGAGGAAGGGAAAGGGATTTACAACAACATCAAGAACTTTGTCCGCTTCCAGCTCAGCACGTGAGTGACAACACTGAGGGAGTGAGGTCTGAGAGACACAGGAGAGACATATGAGATCAAAGGGATAGAATGAGATCAAAGGGATAGAATGAGATCAAAGAATGGAATGAGATCAAAGTGATAGAATGAGATCAAAGGGATAGAATGAGATCAAAGGGATAGAATGAGATCAAAGAATGGAATGAGATCAAAGTGATAGAATGAGATCAAAGGGATAGAATGAGATCAAAGAATGGAATGAGATCAAAGTGATAGAATGAGATCAAAGGGATAGAATGAGATCAAAGTGAGAGAATGAGATCAAAGTGATAGAATGAGATCAAAGTGATAGAATGAGATCAAAGTGATAGAATGAGATCAAAGTGATAGAATGAGATCAAAGGGATAGAATGAGATCAAAGTGAGAGAATGAGATCAAAGTGATAGAATGAGATCAAAGTGATAGAATGAGATCAAAGTGAGAGAATGAGATCAAAGTGATAGAATGAGATCAAAGTGATAGAATGTGATCAAAGGGATGGAATGAGATCAAAGTGTTAGATCGAGATCAAAGTGATAGAATGTGATCAAAGGGATAGAATGAGATCAAAGTGATAGAATGAGATCAAAGTGATAGAATGTGATCAATGCACAGAGAGGTAGAGGAGTAGCAGTAGTAAAGATAACAGCAGTAGAATTCTGCTCTCTGGGACTCTAAACTGGACCCCGGTCTGTTTAGTTTTAACTTACCAAACTGACCCCCTCCCCCTGCTGGTCTTCAGGAGTATTGCAGCTCTGACGCTCATCTCTTTGGCGACTCTGATGAACTTCCCCAACCCGCTGAACGCCATGCAGATCCTGTGGATCAACATCATCATGGACGGGCCTCCAGCTCAGAGGTACAGGAGGATCATGGGAACTGTAGGAGGTTATTTACCCATAAGGACTGAATATGAAGTTTAATGATATCCTTACAGTAAACACTTTGTGATGAAGGCTTTCAGTCTGATGTGAGGCCTCCTGATGAGCAGGGAACTGTTTCAACACAGTTAAAACCTCACTGAGGACTTCCCTGTGTGACGCTGTTTTGTTGTTAGTTTGGGGGTGGAGCCTGTGGACCAGGACGTGATCAGGAAGCCTCCTCGAAATGTGAGAGACAGCATCATCACTCGCAGCCTCATCGTCAAAGTCCTGGTGTCGGCGTTCGTCATCGTCTGCGGGACGCTCTTCGTCTTCTGGAGAGAGGTGAGTCGTTTTAATCCTTCACTGAGATCAACTTCCTGTTTCTACATCCTGCTTCATCCTTCTATCGTGAGGGGACCTCTTAATCTCAGTTTACAGGACATCTTACACACTCTGAGGTCTTTAGAGGACCTGAGGTCTTACACACTCTGAGGTCTTTAAAGGACCTGAGGTCTTACACACTCTGAGGTCTTTAAAGGACCTGAGGTCTTACACACTCTGAGGTCTTTAGAGGACCTGAGGTCTTACACACTCTGAGGTCTTTAGAGGACCTGAGGTCTTACACACTCTGAGGTCTTTAGAGGACCTGAGGTCTTACACACTCTGAGGTCTTTAAAGGACCTGAGGTCTTACACACTCTGAGGTCTTTAGAGGACCTGAGGTCTTACACACTCTGAGGTCTTTAAAGGACCTGAGGTCTTGAAAGGACCTGGAGCTTTGACTTCAGAGGGTTTCTCAGCCTGCTGCAGAGACCGTCCTGTAACATTCAGACTTCCTGTTTGGTTTCCAGTTGCAGGACAACGTGATCACTCCTCGAGACACCACCATGACCTTCACCTGCTTCGTCTTCTTCGACATGTTCAACGCTCTGAGCTCTCGTTCACAGGTAAACAACACACACACACACACACACACACACACACATGCCCACACGCACGCACACACACACACCCACACACACACACACATGCACACACACACCACACACACACACACATGCACACACGCACGCACACACACACACACATGCACACACACACACACACATGCACACACACATACACACATGCACACACACATACACACACACATGCACACACACACACACACACACACACACATGCACACGCACGCACACACACACACACACATGCACACACACACACACACGCACACACAGAGAGGAACAGTGAGAGGAACAGTGAGAGGAACAGTGAGAGGAACAGTAAGAGAGGAACAGTAAGAGAGGAACAGTGAGAGGAACAGTAAGAGAGGAACAGTGAGAGGAACAGTGAGAGGAGGAACAGTGAGAGGAGGAACAGTGAGAGGAACAGTGAGAGGAGGAACAGTGAGAGGAGGAACCGTGAGAGGAGGAACAGTGAGAGGAACAGTGAGAGGAACAGTGTGAGGAACAGTGAGAGGAACAGTGAGAGGAGGAACAGTGAGAGGAGGAACAGTGAGAGGAACAGTGTGAGGAACAGTGAGAGGAGGAACAGTGAGAGGAACAGTGAGAGGAGGAACAGTGAGAGGAACAGTGAGAGGAACAGTGAGAGGAACAGTGAGGAGGAACAGTGAGAGGAACAGTGTGAGGAACAGTGAGAGGAACACAGGACCACATTTGAAAGAAGGAAAAGTTGAAGATAAAAGAGACAAATTACTTTTTGGAACTTTGTAAATTTGTGGGAAAAGGACATTTGGAAAAAAGTTTGATTAGTTGTAATTATTTTCAATGTTTTCCCAGAAACTTTGAACATTTTTCTACATTTTTGAGTTTGTTCTGTAAAAGAAGAACAAAATCACATATCTGAGAAAGGATGTTTTTTTTTAAGAGAACCTCGTCACACCTCACTGGATCAGCAGCAGCCGTTCACAGCCGCCAGGCTGGACCTCATCGATCTGTCCCTTTAAATCACATTTAGTATTTTGATCATGAATTCATCATTAACAAACTTCTTTCTAAATTTACGTCACGCTTTGTTTCCTTTCTGTGTGTAACGATGTTCTAATACGCCGTCCTAGAAAGGAGGTAGAAAGGAGGTAGAAAGGAAGTAGAAAGGAAGTAGAAAGGAAGTAGAAAGGAGGTAGAAAGGAGGTAGAAAGGAGGTAGAAAGGAAGTAGAAAGGAGGTAGAAAGCAAGTAGAAAGGAGGTAGAAAGGAAGTAGAAAGGAAGTAGAAAGGAAGTAGAAAGGAGGTAAAAAGGAAGTAGAAAGGAGGTAGAAAGGAAGTAGAAAGGAAGTAGAAAGGAGGTAAAAAGGAAGTAGAAAGGAGGTAGAAAGGAGGTAGAAAGGAGGTAGAAAGGAAGTAGAAAGGAGGTAGAAAGGAGGTAGAAAGGAGGTAGAAAGGAAGTAGAAAGGAGGTAGAAAGGAGGTAGAAAGGAGGTAGAAATGAAGTAGAAAGGAGGTAGAAAGGAAGTAGAAAGGAGGTAGAAAGGAAGTAGAAAGGAAGTAGAAAGGAGGTAGAAAGGAGGTAGAAAGGAAGTAGAAAGGAAGTAGAAAGGAGGTAGAAAGGAGGTAGAAAGGAAGTAGAAAGGAAGTAGAAAGGAAGTAGAAAGGAGGTAAAAAGGAAGTAGAAAGGAAGTAGAAAGGAGGTAAAAAGGAGGTAGAAAGGAAGTAGAAAGGAAGTAGAAAGGAAGTAGAAAGGAGGTAGAAAGGAAGTAGAAAGGAGGTAGAAAGGAGGTAGAAAGGAGGTAAAAAGGAAGTAGAAAGGAGGTAGAAAGGAGGTAGAAAGGAGGTAAAAAGGAGGTAGAAAGGAGGTAGAAAGGAAGTAGAAAGGAGGTAGAAAGGAAGTAGAAAGGAAGTAGAAAGGAAGTAGAAAGGAGGTAAAAAGGAAGTAGAAAGGAGGTAGAAAGGAAGTAGAAAGGAGGTAGAAAGGAGGTAGAAAGGAAGTAGAAAGGAAGTAGAAAGGAGGTAGAAAGGAGGTAGAAAGAAGGTAGAAAGGAAGTAGAAAGGAGGTAGAAAGGAGGTAGAAAGGAGGTAGAAATGAAGTAGAAAGGAGGTAGAAAGGAAGTAGAAAGGAGGTAGAAAGGAAGTAGAAAGGAAGTAGAAAGGAGGTAGAAAGGAGGTAGAAAGGAGGTAGAAAGGAAGTAGAAAGGAAGTAGAAAGGAAGTAGAAAGGAGGTAAAAAGGAAGTAGAAAGGAGGTAGAAAGGAAGTAGAAAGGAAGTAGAAAGGAGGTAAAAAGGAAGTAGAAAGGAGGTAGAAAGGAGGTAGAAAGGAGGTAGAAAGGAAGTAGAAAGGAGGTAGAAATGAAGTAGAAAGGAGGTAGAAAGGAAGTAGAAAGGAGGTAGAAAGGAAGTAGAAAGGAAGTAGAAAGGAGGTAGAAAGGAGGTAGAAAGGAAGTAGAAAGGAAGTAGAAAGGAGGTAGAAAGGAGGTAGAAAGGAAGTAGAAAGGAAGTAGAAAGGAGGTAGAAAGGAGGTAGAAAGGAAGTAGAAAGGAAGTAGAAAGGAGGTAGAAAGGAGGTAGAAATGAAGTAGAAAGGAGGTAGAAAGGAAGTAGAAAGGAGGTAGAAAGGAAGTAGAAAGGAAGTAGAAAGGAGGTAGAAAGGAGGTAGAAAGGAAGTAGAAAGGAAGTAGAAAGGAGGTAGAAAGGAGGTAGAAAGGAAGTAGAAAGGAAGTAGAAAGGAGGTAGAAAGGAGGTAGAAAGGAAGTAGAAAGGAAGTAGAAAGGAAGTAGAAAGGAGGTAGAAAGGAAGTAGAAAGGAAGTAGAAAGGAGGTAGAAAGGAAGTAGAAAGGAAGTAGAAAGGAGGTAGAAAGGAAGTAGAAAGGAGGTAGAAAGGAGGTAGAAAGGAGGTAGAAAGGGGGTGACAGGATGGACCAGTTGTTTGGGGTCAGGATGAATTATCTTCATCATGTTCTGTGGAGAAACTCGGGTTGAAACGTCTCCAGAGTGTTTTTATGAGACTTCCTGTTGAGGTGTTTTAAATGAATGGATCCTGACGACTGCGTGTTGTGGTCCTCCTCAGACTCGGATGGTCCATGAGATGGGTCTCTGCAGTAACAGGACGTTCTGTTTCGCCGTCCTGGCCTCCATCATGGGTCAGCTCCTCGTCATCTACTTCCCTCCTCTGCAGAACGTCTTTCAGACGGAGAGCCTCAGCTTCTTCGGTAAGAGACCACGTGTGAGACGGGGGGGGGGGGGGGGTTCAGGTCTTTATATTCATGAGTCTGAGGGAGGTCCAGAGGTCTTCATGTTGATCCAGGAGATTGTTGTTGTAAGAGTCAGACTACATCACAGACTTAAAAATAATGAAATGTTTGAAAGTTCTGCCCTCTCTGTCTCGGCGCTCCTGCAGACCTGCTGTTCCTGGTCTCCCTCACCTCCTCGGTCTGCGTCGTGTCTGAGTTCATAAAGATGTTGGAGAGGTGGAGGGGAATCGAGAAGTGCCCGCCTGCCGACTACTTCCACGAGGTATGACCCCCCTGAGCGCCGCGCTGCCCGGGTCGAGGTCTGCAGGAGGAGGAGGATCGGTTTTAGGATCTCACGATCGATGGCACTGACTTTTAAAGACTGCAAAGACGTTTCCTGTGAGATCCTCAGGAGGGAGGGAGGAGACACTCTGGTCTGGGACTGGAGGATGATCCCGGTCTCTGGGCTAGGGGGGGGGCAGAGGGAGGCGAGGTAGCGGACTGGACTTTGATTGGACTCGGAGGACGAGACGGCTGCTGGGAGATCTGACCCTTGGTGATCCACAGCAGCTCTTTGGCTCCTGGACCCGCTCCCTCTCTCTCCACGGCCTCGGTGTAGACCCCCAGCCGTAGCTTTGGGGGAGCAGACCACACCCTCCTGCTGCGAACCGGCTCCAGTTTGCTCCTCGACGTTTAGGATCTAAGAATCTAGAGACGTGTGCAATTCAGTTTTTTCTTCCAGTCTTCTTTTTGAATCTTTGCTTTGGAAGGTGTAGACCACTGTGGGCCCGCGGCGGGTCTTCAGACTCCTTTAGGGGTTCTTCTCTTTAGTGGAGGTGTAACGGTACGCAGCAAACATCAAGCACAGCAGAGGAGCAGGAGGTTTGATCTCACAGAACAGGGGTCTGATAATCCACTGAGAACATCCAGGAACTGAATCCCTGTCATTAAAGCAGCTGTTAAAGAATGTGAGGCGGTTAGAGGAACGACGGGCGTTCATCATCATCATTTCATCTCTACGGAGGCCTCAGAGGGACAAACAACAATTAAACTAATATTCAATTTAAGACGATTTTTCTTTCTTTTGCAGCGATCTGAAATATACAGATTCAGTTTTTAGACTTTTTTTTTTTCATAATATTTAATAAATAAAATCCAATCAGATCTTCTGTTTCTAAAAATAAACTAAAAAAAACTCAAATCAGGTTAAATTTAAAATACAAAAATTCAAACTGAAATATTTTGTTCAATGCCTTTAAATTCTGAATAAAAATATATTTAAGATCAGTTTTATTATTTCTAATGTTTTTTTTTTCCTTTTTTAATTTTTGACATTCAAACATAAATAAAACTTTAAACTCTTTAAGCAGAGATATAAACTACAGGGTGAGTCTGGATTCTTGTTTTTATTACCTCCTGCTCACTATACATCCTCCTCTCATCACCACAGGGTCAACAGGCAGGAGGGAATGAGTCTCATTGATCTGGAACAAAGTGTGATCACGTTGTTCCTGCCGTCATTTTTACTAAAACGAATTCCTCTCAAAAACCAAATTACAAATACTGGGAATATATATCAAATATTTTGGTTGCATTGGAGTTTGTGCTGCAGTACCACAACTGGCCACTTGGTGGAGCTAGAAACTACTTTCACTTGATGTTCAGCAGTTTGCAGACGACCTGATCCCTGATCCCACATCAGACCTGGGTTTCTTCTCCCTTCAGTTCCTTGAAGACGTTTTAATTTAAGAATAAATCAGAAGCAGGTCCAGAGGAGAGACAGTGAGGGAAACCTCGTATCGTTACACCTTCACTTCAGGAGCTGGTTTCTGGGATTCAGACTCTGATCTTTTTTTACACACACTGGTTTATTGGATGGAAAGGTTTCAGATGTGCAGCAGGTCTCGTTTCTCTGTCATATTTAATCTCCTTCAGCTCGCGCTGCGTTGTACAGAAAACATGTGCAGAGTGTTTCCTGCAGCGAAGTGAACACCGTGTTTGATGATGAAGTCTCAGTGATAAAAGAATAAAGTCGTACACTTTGAGAATAAAGCCTTGATATGAGAAAAGGTCTGAATATTATAGATCTGCTCTTATTTTAACACCAGGGTGACTTTGGATCGGTTTATAGAGTTCTGATCTGACAGTGTGGTGCTGGTCTGACTAAAGATTCAACAATAAGTTCACTTTGAAACCTTCACTGAAGAATAACTTCACAGACATGGTTTATGTTTTTAACTTTGAAAATCCGCTTTTTCTCCTAATTTAAGACTTTATTCTCAAAAAATGCGCTTTTTCTTTTTTTTACAGCTTTTATTCTGAAAGTCTTCTTTTTGTTTACTTCGTCTTAAATCAGTCTCATAGTTTCCTTCCACACAGAGAATCCTATCATACAGAACACGATCAGAGCCACTGACAAATGTTTATATTTTGGAGGTTGGGAACAAATAAAATAATAATACTTTTTTTTTTTTTTTTTTAAGTCAGAATTCAGATTTTTAGAATTGTGGGGGAAAATGTCAGAATTAAGACTTTGATCTCAGAATTAAAAATAACTCTTTGATCTCAGAATTAAAAATAACTCTTTGATCTCAGAGTTCTAAAATAACTCTTTGATCTCAGAATTAAAAATAACTCTTTGATCTCAGAATTAAAAATAACTCTTTGATCTCAGAGTTCTAAAATAACTCTTTGATCTCAGAGTTCTAAAATCGTTCTTTGATCTCAGAGTTCTAAATAACTCTTTGATCTCAGAGTTCTAAATAACTCTTTGATCTCAGAGTTCTAAAATAACTCTTTGATCTCAGAGTTCTAAAATAACTCTTTGATCTCAGAGTTCTAAATAACTCTTTGATCTCAGAGTTCTAAAATAACTCTTTGATCTCAGAGTTCTAAATAACTCTTTGATCTCAGAGTTCTAAAATAGTTCTTTGATCTCAGAGTTCTAAATAACTCTTTGATCTCAGGATTTTAAAATAGTTCTTTGATCTCAGGATTCTAAATAACTCTTTGATCTCAGAGTTCTAAAATTACTCTTTGATCTCAGAGTTCTAAAATAACTCTTTGATCTCAGAGTTCTAAAATAACTCTTTGATCTCAGGATTCTAAAATAGTTCTTTGATCTCAGAGTTCTAAATAACTCTTTGATCTCAGAGTTCTAAAATAACTCTTTGATCTCAGAGTTCTAAAATAGTTCTTTGATCTCAGAGTTCTAAAATAGTTCTTTGATCTCAGGATTCTAAAAGTGATTAAAACAAGTCATTAAAACAAATCTTAAGTCTTTCTGGCCTGACCTCTAAAAACCTTTCTGTCAGAGTCCCTGACCCTCTTCCGTACTCTCTTGATACCCGATGTAGACTTGGGTCTGAAATCCGTCAGACACTTGGAACCCATCAGTGCCGCCGCGGTTCCTTCAGGGCACGAACACGTAACGATGACGCTTCCTCATGCTGTGCCTTAGAGAAGTCATCACTGATCATTTAACCGAGCCCTTTACTGACACATGGCTTTCAAGGATTTAAAGAAACAGTCACTGAAGACGTTAACGTCCTTTTATTTAAGATCTTCTTCTTCTTCTACTCCTTTAATAATTACAGATGTCGTGGTGCTTTCTGGGAAATGGAGTCACTTTTCTTTAGTTTGATAGCTGCTGTTGTTTTTTTAAATTGTTTTCCCCAAAGAAACATGAAGACCAGAAAAGTACCATCACTCTGCTGTTGTTTCCTGAAGTCCCTTCTTGTTTTATTTCCTATTGTGAACATTAAACGTTATATATTTATCTTGTATGAAATAAAAGAGGGTTTATCTCCTGAAGACGACCTCAGAGTTCAGCTCTCCTTTCCTGTCTGTTTGTGACGTGTTTTAACACTTTGACAACCTGACCTTTATTTTGAAGCCTTCCTCTTCTTCCTGTTTCAGATCAGGGAAGTTATTCTCTCCTTTTCAGAGGTCACTGAGGCCGCCTTCTTGGAGGACTACAGCCTCTGCACACACTGTACGATGACTGATGCAGAACCTCTGAGGTCACATCAGGTCTTTATTTTATCTGAAACACGTTTTATCTTTTGTTTACAAGTTCTTTATCTTTGGAATCATCTACCAGTCAGGGTCCGGGAGGCAGACACCCTCTCTACTTTTTAGAGTAGACTTCAAACTTTCCTTTTTGATAAAGCTTATAGTTAGAGCTGGATCAGGCTTGGACCAGGTCTTAGTTATGCTGCTATAGGCTTAGACTGACACACTGGGATCCTGTCTTTCCCTCTCTCTCCTCTCTCTGCCTGTCTCTCACTTTAACTCTTCCTGTCCCATTAAAGTTACTAACCATAGACCGACCTGGAGTCCCTGAGCTCCCTTGTCTCGTAGGTTCCTCTGGATCTCTGCTGCTGTGGACGTGGTCCAGACTCCAGCTGCTACAACTACTACTATCCGTCTCCCCACTATCATCTCTCTCTCTCTTCATCTCCCTCTATCCCTCTCTCCAACACGGTCTCAGCAGATGTGTGTCTAACATGAGTCTGGTCCTGCTGGAGGTTTCTGCCTGTTAAAGGAAGTTTGTCCTCTCCTCTGTAACTATCTAAATGCTGTGAGGTGTAATGCTCATGGTGGATTAAGGTGGGGTCAGACTGAGTCTGATCCTGTCTGTGTTGGGTCTCTGTTCATAATTTGACATAGAGTGGTCTAGACCTGCTCTGTTTGAAAAGCGTCTTGAGAGAACGTTTGTTGTGATTTATAAATAAAGATTGATTGTGCACAAATTCAATAATGTTTGGAAACAGATAACTGATGTGTGTGAGATAACGACTCGTGCACATAAGATAAAACTTTGTGTGTGAAAGATAAAACTGGTGGACACAGATTCACGTAGACATTTAGAGAAGTAGAGTTTATTACAATCAGAAAAATCACTTTATTACATTTCCTTATTAATATCTGTGAACACCTCAACACAGAGCACACATCAGAGAATTCAACAAAAGAATAAAAACACTTTAAAACATGACTTTAGTAAAAGAGCTGCCATATATAAAACCCAACAAACATCAGAACAGGAAGTGACATCAGAACAAAGCAGCCAATAGAAACCTTTGAATCAGAGCGTCCTGCATGAAGCAATGAACAGAAACCCCCTGACGTTAACTCCAGTGTGTTACGTCCCTTTAAATATAACATCTGTTCAACCTGCAGAGGAACAAAGTGTGTTACATCCCTTTAAATATAACATCTGTTCAACCTGCAGAGGAACAAAGTGTGTTATGTCCCTTTAAATATAACATCTGTTCAACCTGCAGAGGAACAAAGTGTGTTATGTCCCTTTAAATATAACATCTGTTCAACCTACAGAGGAACAAAGTGTGTTATGTCCCTTTAAATATAACATCTGTTCAACCTACAGAGGAACAAAGTGTGTTATGTCCCTTTAAATATAACATCTGTTCAACCTGCAGAGGAACAAAGTGTGTTATGTCCCTTTAAATATAACATCTGTTCAACCTACAGAGGAACAAAGTGTGTTACGTCCCTTTAAATATAACATCTGTTCAACCTGCAGAGGAACAAAGTGTGTTATGTCCCTTTAAATATAACATCTGTTCAACCTACAGAGGAACAAAGTGTGTTATGTCCCTTTAAATATAACATCTGTTCAACCTACAGAGGAACAAAGTGTGTTATGTCCCTTTAAATATAACATCTGTTCAACCTACAGAGGAACAAAGTGTGTTATGTCCCTTTAAATATAACATCTGTTCACCCTGCAGAGGAACAAAGTGTGTTAAACTGCAGTTCCTCGAGTGTCCACTAAAGGCTGACTCCAAACGCACCATCAGCCACATGCACACGCATTCAAAGAGCCGACCTTTAAAATAAACATGTTTACAGACGGGTTCAAAAACACTTCAGCTCATTTCAGAATCAGACTTTCTTATAACTCGTTATTTTTGAAGATATTAAGATCACGAGTTTTTCTGATTAGGGGCGTGGCCTGTTTGATGATCAGCTTCAAATCTCTGCTTCAGAAACAGACGGGTGACGTCACGGAGACTACGTCAATGTTTGACGATATCTATGGGATGGACTCGCTTTGAGACAGCTCCAAGTGGTCACTTGAGGAACTGCAGTTTTTGCGTGGCCGTATGTTTATGTGTATTAGATGTTATGAGTCTGATTCTTCAGACTGTTACAGGTTGAATCAACATTTCAGGCTTCAGGACGCTGATCTCTGGAGAGCATCTTTACAAGCAGACTCCTAAAAACACGTCGGCCTCTCTAAGATGAAATGTTCGGTTTGAACGTCTGATTCAGGAAACGAGAGAAAGTTGAGCGGGTTATAAAAACAGCTAGAAGAAGGCTGTGATGAAAAGTCTGAAAACGTAGACCTTAAAGTGAGGAGGATGGATGCTTAGTGGTGAAAAAGAGGAGCATTTAGGAGCTGTAGGGACAGATATTAGGACCCTGGTGAAGACCAAACCCTGAGCTAAAAGAGGGTAAATTAAAGCCGCAAGCGGCGACGAACGGGTCCTCGCACCCCTGCAACCACCGCCTGATGTGCGCCAACGCCTGATGTGCAGCAGGTGTTGCTGTGCTACACTTTATGAGGCGTGTGAGCATACTCATGCAGTCATCAGCATAGTGTATATTGCAGTACTGCCTGTCACCAGTAGGCGGTGCTGTGACTTTGATTATGTTCTGAAGGATTGTTCATCACAGATCATTATAGAAAGAGTTGGGATCAATGTTCTGAGTAAATACCGCTTGTTTCCATTATTATTATTCTTTTGATAACAGTTCCTCATTAATGTGTCTACTTCATCTCGAGCATCGTTAGGCCTTCATCAGAGAAAAAACCAGGACTAGTTTTTAAAATATGCATCCTTACTTCGGCACCATTTTGAACCCTCTGCCACGCCCACAAATTTGGACGAAGAAAATTCCCTTTGATAACTTTTCATTTTCAATGTGTGACCTATAGAATGTGCGTTGTTTGGAGTTGATCGGACAAAAACCCTAGGACTTGGGATTTCCTGTTGCCAGTAGGGGGCGCTATAAGATGTAGCTGAATATTTGCACATAGATGAGTTCGGACTGGCACACTTGGAATGCACGAGTGATTTGGTTCTTCTCAAACGCTGCCTGTGAGAGTTATTCATGCTTCAATGTTTTGGCAGATTGCCAACATGACCTCCAACTCTGCCCCTCTGCCACGCCCACATCCATCGATATCTGGATTCTCTTTTGATAACTTTGAATCATCAAAGTGTTTACTACTAAATGTGCGTGGTTTGGACTGGATAGGAGGAAAGGCCGAGGGCGAGATCTCATAAATACGTACCCGTGCGATTCGGGTGAAAAACTGAAAAAAAAAGATGGCCGACTTCCTGCTGGGATTTGACCATGACATTAGGAATCTTGTTTTAAGTCTTGGCCTGATAGATAAGGAAACAAATTCATGCATGTAGGCTGAACCGTGTTTAGTAAGTGTCGCGTTTGAAGGAAGGGGGCGCTATTGAGTCATTTTTGTAACTTTTTGCACGGGACCACCAACATCCGAATTTTCGCCAATCCTAATGCGTGTGAAACTTTGGTGAGTTTTTACGGGCATGTTGAAAGCTCCAAAAAGGTCATTTATATCTGTATGTAGAAAGAATAAAAATCCTTAGGTTCCAATAGAGCGTTCGCCGACCTTGTCGGTGCTCAGGTCCTAATTACTAATAAAAGATCCTGGTGAGCTCTGCTCACCTCCTCCTCCTCTTACAGTCCTCCGGGGTGGACATCGGGTCCTTCAGACAATCTGGTTTCTGTCTTGGAGGTCTCGTTAGCGTGGACTGAAACCGTTGGGCGACAGCGAGCATGCTGTGGTACTCTCTGTCGCTGGAAGTTTCCAGCTTCTGGTCCGTCCTCATCAGGTGGACCAGCCTGTGCACCAGAGTCCCCTCGTAACACCTGGACACCATGAGGGGGACAAGACGGAGGTTAGACACGCCCGGTCCTTCTCTAGGTTTGTTTGATTCAAAGAGTTCACTTCATGGTCGATTTCTAACGAGCTAATGACGCTCTGAGCGAGCCGCCGTGAGGACGCAGGAGGAGAGGTGAGGACGTTTATATCATGTCACTAACGACACTCTTTCATCAGGAACTCGTGGTCGATGCCGTCGTTACGTCTGTTTACACGCAGCGTTAACATAAAGACAGGAAGCTGTCATCAGAGAGTCGGACTGAGCTTCTCCTGGTTATCTTGGTTACCTTGGTTACCTTGGTTACCTTGGTTATTCACAGCAGCAGCTTCAGATCTGGATGTCATATAATGTTTCTGTCAGTCCTAAAACTCACCGTGCGATCTGTGGCTCAGGTAAGGGGAGGCCCAGCAGCTGGTTCAGTTGAACGCCTCGCTTCAGGCAGCTCTGCCATTGGTTGAAGGCGTGAGAGACGTGAACATCCAGCTTCGGTTTCTCTGAAGCTGAAACACAAGCACACACCTCGTATCACAGGTCGGCCTCTACCTCTCTTAGTTTGGTGTTTACATCACTTTGATATTTAAGAGTGTCTTTGTCTCCAGCAGCTTCCATCTGATCTACAGTTTATCTTTTCTGGGTGCAGCGCTGCTCCATGAGGAGCTCTGAGGAGGAGCTCTGAGGAGGAGCTCTGAGGAGGGGGAGCTCTGAGGAGGGGGAGCTCTGAGGAGGAGCTGTGAGGAGCTGTGAGAAGCTCTGAGGAGGAGCTCTGAGGGGGAGCTCTGAGGAGGAGCTCTGAGGGGGAGCTCTGAGGAGATCTGAGGAGGAGCTCTGAGGGGGAGCTCTGAGGAGATCTGAGGAGGAGCTCTGAGGAGGGGGAGCTCTGAGGGGGAGCTCTGAGGAGATCTGAGGAGGAGCTCTGAGGAGCTCTGAGGAGGAGCTCTGAAGAGGAGCTCTGAGGAGGAGCTCTTAGGAGGAGCTCTGAGGAGGAGCTCTTAGGAGCTGTGAGGAGCTCTGAGTAGCTCTGAGGAGGAGCTCTGTGGAGGAGCTCTGTGGAGGAGCTCTGTGAAGGAGCTCTGAGGAGGAACTCTGTGGAGGAGCTCTGTGGAGGAGCTCTGTGGAGGAGCTCTGAGGAGGAGCTCTTAGGAGCTGTGAGGAGCTCTGAGTAGCTCTGAGGAGGAGCTCTGTGGAGGAGCTCTGAGGGGGAGCTCTGAGGAGGAGCTCTGAGGGGAGCTCTGAGGAGATCTGAGGAGGAGCTCTGAGTAGCTCTGAGGAGGAGCTCTGTGGAGGAGCTCTGTGGAGGAGCTCTGTGAAGGAGCTCTGAGGAGGAGCTCTGTGGAGGAGCTCTGTGGAGGAGCTCTGTGGAGGAGCTCTGTGGAGGAGCTCTGTGGAGGAGCTCTGAGGAGCATGTCTCCTTTTTTTAATAGATTGAGAAACTAATCTTCAAACTGCTCAGATGATGGATCAGCTGTTACCTGGTCTTTGTCTCAGAGAGTCTCTGTGACTCACTCCCAGCAGCAGCGCCTTCAGCAGCATCCCGTCCGGAGCAGGCTCGGCTCTCTGCAGCCAGAAGCAGGTGACGGCCACCAGGAGGCGCAGGTGAGGCTGCAGCTCCCTCAGAGAGTCCTCGGGCACCCCCAGAGTCTCCAGCAGCACCTGCAGGCGAACAGACGGCTCCACCTGGGCCGCAGGAAGAAGGTTAAAGTCTGTAATACTTTATCTCTCATATCAACATCTAAACAGAAACATGAAGCACGAGAGAGAACACACACTGGGTCTGTTTCCCTGATATGAGGCTGTCAGAGTCAGGGGGAAGGACTTTAGCTTTGGCATTCCACTGAGGCACATGGAAGGGCAGGGAGCTCCCAGAACAGAGCCGCACTGCTAAATATAACGGACTGCATGCAGATAACTGATATTACCT
>NC_048283.1:237871-265371 GCF_009762535.1 Notolabrus celidotus | reverse complement strand
GGGAAACCTGAAAATGCAGCTCCTCAAGGCACAGAGCGAGAGACTGATAAGAGAGTGACTATCAGGAGGAGCTTTACAAGTTTCATATCAACAGTTTACAACATTACAAAAGTCCTCTCCAAGATCAGAGAGATGAAAGACAGGAAACATTTCATCTGAGGGTCAGAGAGAGCTGACACTTAACACAGTTTAAAGCTCCTGTGTTTTTACCTGAAACAGGTTGAAATGATAGTTATTAGATAATTAGAGTCAAAAACAGAAGAGAGACAGAACAGACCACTTTGTCCACCGGGGGCGCCAAAATCTACACAAACAAAAGTTCCTTACAGGAGCTTTAATTCAAATGATGGCGTTATATTCTCCATTAAAGAAGAATAAGCACTCAGTGTGTTTATGGGTTGATAAAAAAAGGATTGTGATAGGCTTTAAAATAAGACCTGTTAAAGTACTGAGACATTTCCCCCAAATAACAACATGTCTGATTATTCAGAGGACATTTTATACTTCACTGTATTCAGTTTTTCTGTATTTGAGATACTATGTTTTTTACTGAGACACTGACTCTTTGTGTCAGGCTGCTCAGAGATTAATTCAATGAATTTTCTCATTAAAAATAATGATTATAATAATAGAAATAATGACAATAATAGTCAAAATAAAAACAAAGATAATCACAATGATAATAATAGCAATTAGAATGAGATTAATAATAAAATAACAATAATAATAAAACCAAAATGAATAATAATTACAATTATAAAAATAATATTAGTAATATTAAACATTGTAATAATAACCATTATAGTTATTATGATTATAAAATAATAATAATGTTATTATTTTGATTAATTTATCATATTAAAGTGATAATAATAAGAAGAAGAACTTCAATAACAATAATAATAATAATGAAATATAATTAAAAATATGAATGAAAGTTATACAAATAATAACAATAATAGTAAAAAATAATCACAATAATAATAACAATAAAACTAATAATGATTATAATAACAATAATAATAAAAACAAAAATAATAACAACAATAACAATTAAAATGATTATAATAATAACACTTGTTATAATTATAATAATACAAATACCTTTGCAGCATAATTATTGTGATTCCAATGTTAAATCTAATATTTTGTATTTATTAATGTTATAATGTGACATAATAACCATCCTCTTATCTTTTATATTGTTCCTGTTTTTCATGCTCCTGTTTGTTCTGCTCTTCTTTGTGGTGGACATTAAACGCATCACTGGTCCACAGAAGCAGCAGCAGGAGAGGAGGACTGTTCAGGACCTTGTTCAGGACCCTGAAGTGCTCTCCGTTTGTTTACGCGCAGTCACGTGGTTAACGCGTCCTCCTCTGGACCGGTTGGAACCTGAACCGACAGAAACCTGCTCCAGGTCTGTCCCCGTCCTCCGGGCAGACAGATACCCTTCAGCCTCCACACAGTAAGCACAGACCCTCTCAGCTCCAGACCCTCAGCCCCGGTATGTCCTCTCTCTGTGTGCTGAGGACTCGCTGCTTCCTCCGGCAGGTCCTCCCCGGCCTCCCCGGCCTCCCCGCCGCCATGCAGAGACTCTACAGCCTGGACCTGTCC
This sequence comes from Notolabrus celidotus, assembly GCF_009762535.1. Lineage (NCBI taxonomy): Eukaryota > Metazoa > Chordata > Actinopteri > Labriformes > Labridae > Notolabrus > Notolabrus celidotus. Next base: position 263,757 of record NC_048283.1, on the reverse strand, counting down.
GCCCCCCTGCTGCGGACCGAGAGCTACGTGGACGGCCGCTGGGTCCCTGCAGCCTCGGTGTTCCCCGTCCTGGACCCGGCCTCAGGGAGGGAGATAGCCCGGGTGTCGGACTGCGGCCCGGCGGAAGCGAAGCAGGCTGTGGACGCTGCATACAAAGCGTTCCAGTCCTGGAAGCGGACCACAGCTAAGGTACTGACACTCTCCACCGAACCCTGTTAGGAAAACTGGGACTTTAACAGAAATGATGCACATGAGTCAGAAACGCAGAAAAACACTCAAACAAAAGGTGTTCTGTAATTATCAGGATCCAGACTATAATTCGGCATTATTATAACCTGGTGCATATTTAACATTTAAAACATAATGTTAACTTAAAATCCTATTTGGCGCTTCAGCCTCGTATTCACCGAGACATGCAACTTGAAAGCTTCATGAAGGTTACCACTCCCACAGTGCAGACTGACAGGTTATTACTCCCAAAGTGCAGACTGACAGGTTGTTTTATATGCCGAAGAGAAGGAGTCATGTAAACGACTCAAGAAACGTGTTCAGTGCATTTATAGAACATACATATAAGCTGTTAAATACAAATATACTAAAGTGCAGAATCTTTGAATGGAGTTCGGCGTAAAGGTTTATTTCCGCCTGTCAGTCAGACTGCGTGTCTGGACTTGCAAATAATCTATTCACGTGCTCATCTATTTTCCATTTGTATGCAATAATTTTCAAACACCTGTTTGATAATTAAAACACTCTATAATTAAAATTTGTGCAAATATAAATATTTGTAAAATGAAATGAGCAACCACAGCAGTTCAGTAAGAAGCACGTTGTTCTTTTATCAAGTAGTATTCCTAAGGAGAAATACTCTGTTACAGGTGTTGACAGCAGTATTCCTAAGGAGAAATACTCTGTTACAGGTGTTGACATCAGTATTCCTAAGGAGAAATACTCTGTTACAGGTGTTGACATCAGTATTCCTAAGGAGAAATACTCTGTTACAGGTGTTGACATCAGTATTCCTAAGGAGAAATACTCTGTTACAGGTGTTGACATCAGTATTCCTAAGGAGAAATACTCTGTTACAGGTGTTGACATCAGTATTCCTAAGGAGAAATACTCTGTTACAGGTGTTGACAGCAGTATTCCTAAGTAGAAATACTCTGTTACAGGTGTTGACAGTAGTATTCCTAAGGAGAAATACTCTGTTACAGGTGTTGACATCAGTATTCCTAAGGAGAAATACTCTGTTACAGGTGTTGACATCAGTATTCCTAAGTAGAAATACTCTGTTACAGGTGTTGACAGTAGTATTCCTAAGGAGATATACTGTGTTACAGGTGTTGACATCAGTATTCCTAAGGAGAAATACTCTGTTACAGGTGTTGACAGTAGTATTCCTAAGGAGATATACTCTGTTACAGGTGTTGACAGTAGTATTCCTAAGGAGAAATACTCTGTTACAGGTGTTGACAGTAGTATTCCTAAGGAGAAATACTAAGGTGTTGACAGCATGTGGGTTTGACCTTAGAGTGTCTCAGGTAGGTCAGTGGTCATAGTCTGTCTTGTATTATTAAACCTCATCACACCATCGCTGGTTAATTTTTCCTTTGCAGCAGATAAAGTCCATCATCTTTGGCAGCCAACTATTAACTTCAGAGATAAGATGTTCAGTGACTTGACTGGAAGGAGATTTACACACACCTCCAGAATCTCTTGATATGAAACTCATACAACCATAAAGACATGAGCCCGCACTACTCCACAGTGTTATCAAGCCGCCTTTACATAGTGTTTGATTAATCAGAAAGATTACGGCTGAGAAAGTGTGTACGCACAAGACGCTATAAAAGAGCACACATGATAATCTCCAACCCATCACATATTATCAGAGGGTTCTGTTGTTTCCAGCATGGACTTCCTTTCCCCTGTGTTTATGGTCCAGGCAGACTCTTGATAAGTGAACGTGTGTTCAGAGAAAAACAGGAGGAACATTACTTGTTACATTTTTTGGAGTAGTGCCTTTTTAATCTGTTTACATTGAGTCTCAGTTTCACAGAGTCTCAGTTTCACTGTAAACAGTTTCACAGAGTCTCAGTTTCACTGTAAACAGTTCCACAGAGTCTCAGTTTCACTGTAAACAGTTCCACAGAGTCTCAGCTTCACTGTGAACAGTTCCACAGAGTCTCAGTTTCACTGTAAACAGTTCCACAGAGTCTCAGCTTCACTGTAAACAGTTCCACAGAGTCTCAGTTTCACTGTAAACAGTTCCACAGAGTCTCAGCTTCACTGTGAACAGTTCCACAGAGTCTCAGCTTCACTGTGAACAGTTCCACAGAGTCTCAGCTTCACTGTAAACAGTTCCACAGAGTCTCAGCTTCACTGTGAACAGTTCCACAGAGTCTCAGCTTCACTGTAAACAGTTCCACAGAGTCTCAGCTTCACTGTGAACAGTTCCACAGAGTCTCAGCTTCACTGTAAACAGTTCCACAGAGTCTCAGCTTCACTGTAAACAGTTCCACAGAGTCTCAGCTTCACTGTAAACAGTTCCACAGAGGCTTCCCTCTGGCTTCCTTCAGCGGTCTGAACCTGAAACAGAAACTGATGTTCTTGTGATGTTCTTGTAATTAACGGGTCTTCAGTTTGCTGAAATAACAACATCATGATGCAGATTAGTCCAAAATCCAAAGTCCAGCTTTGTCAGGTCTGTCCTCAAGAGGAGAAGAAAACTACGTCTACAATGTTTGTTTGTTGAATGGAGGTCTATGAAAGAGGATTAGAGACACTGATGTTTCTTTAGCTCTGACTTTCTTCACGGAATGTTCCATTTGTTCTCAGAACTCTGACATCATCAAAGACAGAATTCTGACATCATCAAAGACAGAACTCTGACATCATCAAAGACAGAACTCTGACATCATCAAAGACAGAATTCTGACATCATCAAAGACAGAATTCTAGAACACCTGCTGTTGCTCTCCATACAGACTGTTTCTCCTGCTGACACCTGATTGGTTCATAACACTCAGACTACAAACAGAGACCAGATGACGTCTCAGACTAAAGTTATAATAAGTGTCCAATAACATCCTGTGTGTTTGGATGAAAGCTTGGTGCTCAGAGTGACCTTAAAGGACTCTCCATGTGTGGCTGAAGATTTCACCTCCACTCTGTGAAATATTAATTTAATGTTTTTAAACCTCACAGACTCAAACGTAATCCTTCACTGTTCACAGGAAGCTGCTCATGCTACGTTCTTCTAAATATTAACTCTGAATAAAAGACTCAATGAAAGCTGTTGTCCTGACGTCCTCATGTGACCTGATTGGTTCCTGCAGGAGAGGAGCGTCCTGCTGAGGAAGTGGTTCGACCTGGTGACTCTGCACAAAGAGGACCTGGCCAAACTGATCACGTTCGAGAGTGTGAGTATCACGAGTGTTTCTGTTCTCGTGCTGAGAGTACTGGACTGTTAGGGGGTCACAGAAATATCACTTTTGGACGAGGTCTTAAAGGCACAGTCAGGAGTTTTTCAGGACTTTGAAATCGCCTCACTTTCAAACAAAAACAATGACTATCAACTGTTTGTGTGTGTGTGTATCTGTGTGTGTGTGTGTGTGCGTGTGTGTCTGTGTGTGTGTGTGTGTGTGTGTGTTGCAGGGTAAGCCCATGCGGGAGTCTCTGGGGGAGATCGGGTACGCGGCCTCCTTCCTGGAGTGGTTTTCTGAGGAGGCTCGGCGAGTTTACGGAGACATCGTCCCGTCCCCCGCCAAAGACCGAAAGATCCTCCTCCTCAAACAGCCTGTGGGCGTGGCCTCCATCATCACACCGGTATGCAGCCAATAAGAAGCTTCTCTGGTCATACTGTTATCAGCAGCATTATGTAGGTGTACCACAGGGTCACCACTAACATGAATCAGGACAGGTATGGTGAGCACAGACACAGCTACCTGTTCGTTATTCATAATATATAAATATCAAAGTGTCCTGAAACTTCTCTGACTTAAAATACACACACAGATTATCTGTCTGATACTTTCATACAAATATCTCCAAACACAACCTAGAGGTTAAGATCAGAGCAGCTCCCACCTGTCACTCACAGAGGCCACGCCCCTATTTGACAGGTGGGAGAGAGGCCCCGCCCCTCTTTTTAAAGACTTTAATCCTGAATATTTAAACAGGTGAGTCATATTAAAAGTTGAGCCTCGTACAGTCATGATTAGAAAATGAAAACTTAAGTTTTTTAACATGAGGCTCTATGGGGACTGACTCACTGTCAGAGGCAGCCTCTAGTGGACACTCAGGGAACTGCAGTTCTCTCTGTCTTCACCTCTCAGGAGTTTGTTTTTGAGTGTAACGTGAAGTTTCTCAGTGACCCTCATGACTTTATGTTCCAAAACATCCAAAAAATAAAATCTTTGAACTCTGAGAACTCTTTAAAAATGCAGAGTCAGCGCTGCGTTTCAGGAATGAAATATTAAATCTCATGGATCATTATTTTAAAGGAGCTGTTAAAAGTTGAATCTGTTGTTTTCCCACAGTGGAACTTCCCCAGCGCGATGATCACCAGGAAGATCGGCGCTGCTCTGGCGGTCGGCTGCACCGTGGTCGTGAAACCCGCCGAGGACACGCCTCTGTCAGCGCTCGCTCTGGCTGAGGTCAGCACGCTCAGCTTTTATCCAACCTCCCCGTTTCTTCTTCTCTTTGTTCTCTGATTTCACTTCCTGCTCTCGTTGTGCAGCTGGCGGAGCAGGCGGGGATCCCTGCGGGGGTCTTCAACGTGGTCCCCTGTTCCCGGGAGAAGACGCCGTCAGTCGGGGAGGTTCTCTGCACCGACCCCCTGGTGGCAAAGATCTCCTTCACCGGATCCACCGCCACGGGCAAGGTAAGACCCAAATACAGAGCCTGCAGCGCCCCCTGCTGGTGTGTGTGTGTGCGTGTGTGTTTGGTCAGATTTAACCACGCTGTGTTTCAAAGTTCACTCCATCAGGAAAGTGACTCTTTGAGTTCTTGTAGGACGCGTGGGTTAAAGGTCCGTTTCCTCTCAGGTGCTGCTCAGAATGGCGGCTGACACTGTGAAGAAGGCGTCCATGGAGCTGGGAGGCCACGCCCCCTTTATCGTGTTCGACAGCGCTGATGTGGACACGGCAGTGAACGGAGCCATGGGGTCCAAATTCAGGAACTCTGGACAGGTAACGTCAGAGGGAAGGTTTGAATACACCTTTCTGTTTACTCAACATCTTCCTCTTCTTCTGTCCTCTACTGTGTTCCATCCTTCACTCCTCTTCTTCTGTCCTCTACTGTGTTCCATCCTTCACTCCTCTTCTTCTTCTGTCCTCTACTGTGTTCCATCCTTCACTCCTCTTCTTCTTCTGTCCTCTACTGTGTTCCATCCTTCACTCCTCCTCTTCTTCTGTCCTCTACTGTGTTCCATCCTTCACTCCTCCTCTTCTTCTGTCCTCTACTGTGTTCCATCCTTCACTCCTCCTCTTCTTCTGTCCTCTACTGTGTTCCATCCTTCACTCCTCCTCTTCTTCTGTCCTCTACTGTGTTCCATCCTTCACTCCTCCTCTTCTTCTGTCCTCTACTGTGTTCCATCCTTCACTCCTCCTCTTCTTCTGTCCTCTACTGTGTTCCATCCTTCACTCCTCCTCTTCTTCTGTCTTCTACTGTGTTCCATCCTTCACTCCTCTTCTTCTGTCCTCTACTGTGTTCCATCCTTCACTCCTCTTCTTCTTCTGTCTTCTACTGTGTTCCATCCTTCACTCCTCTTCTTCTTCTGTCTTCTACTGTGTTCCATCCTTCACTCCTCTTCTTCTTCTGTCTTCTACTGTGTTCCATCCTTCACTCCTCTTCTTCTTCTGTCTTCTCTACTGTGTTCCATCCTTCACTCCTCTTCTTCTTCTGTCCTCTACTGTGTTCCATCCTTCACTCCTCTTCTTCTTCTGTCTTCTACTGTGTTCCATCCTTCACTCCTCTTCTTCTTTTGTCCTCTACTGTGTTCCATCCTTCACTCCTCTTCTTCTTCTGTCCTCTACTGTGTTCCATCCTTCACTCCTCTTCTTCTTCTGTCCTCTACTGTGTTCCATCCTTCACTCCTCTTCTTCTTCTGTCCTCTACTGTGTTCCATCCTTCACTCCTCCTCTTCTTCTGTCCTCTACTGTGTTCCATCCTTCACTCCTCTTCTTCTTCTGTCTTCTACTGTGTTCCATCCTTCACTCCTCCTCTTCTTCTGTCTCCTACTGTGTTCCATCCTTCACTCCTCTTCTTCTTCCTCTTCCTCTTCCCTGCAGACGTGCGTGTGTTCAAACCGCTTCCTGGTGCAGAGCGGGATCCATGACCGCTTCATGCAGAAGCTGGGCGAGGCGATGGATGCTGAGCTCCGTCTGGGTCACGGTTCTGATCCTGACACCACGCAGGGTCCGCTCATCAACGCCAGAGCAGCAGAGAAGGTGAAACTAAAAGTCTATGTTATCCTTTAAAGTTCCTCTGTTCTTATCAAATGTAAAGAAAGACATCAACATGTCAGAAAGAAGACGTGTGTCTGAACTCCTGAGTCCCTCCGTCCCTCAGGTTGCTCATCAGGTATCGGACGCCGTGTCCAGAGGGGCGAAGGTGTTGAAGGGCGGGAAGCGTCTGGAAGGTTCCTTCATGGAGCCGACCCTGCTGGCCGACGTCACCACAGACATGCTGTGTACCCGAGAGGAGACGTTCGGACCGCTGCTGCCCGTCATCAGGTTAGTGACACGCTATCAGAGCCAGATCCACCAGATCCCTGTCCGGTCTGTCTCAGCTCAGGATCTGATCCGTTTCTATTCTAGTCAATGTGTTAACTTCCACTGGATCCGCTCCTTTAGAGAGTCCAGTCCGGCAGGTCTGAGTCCTCCGGATCAGATACTCAAGACTTCTATTTGTGCCGGATGCCGGAGCACGACGCATCAATCTCAACAGAGCAGATGGAGCGGGACAGGAAGTCAGGCGGTTAATTTTCAGAATAAAAGACTTTGTGTTATCACCAGATCGTATTTCACTACAACAACAAACCAAAGTCATGATGAGCGGAGCCAGGCCTGGAGTCAACAGGTCAGAGGTTTTCAGAGGACCAGAAAGACCACATGGATGAGGAGAGGAGGAGGAGGAGGATCCTTGATTCAGGGATTACAGAAGGGGAAACCTGGGTCACATGACTCCAGCTGTCCGGAGGTCCTGCTCCGCACCGGATCAGAGATGGACTGGATCAGAGACGGACCGGATCAGAGACAGACCGGATCAGAGTAGGACTGGATCAGAGACGGACCGGATCAGAGACGGACCAGATCAGAGACGGACCGGATCAGAGACGGACCGGATCAGAGACGGACCGGATCAGAGACGGACCGGATCAGAGATGGACCGGATCAGAGACGGACCGGATCAGAGATGGACCGGATCAGAGACAGACTGGATCAGAGACGGACCGGATCAGAGATGGACTGGATCAGAGACGGACCGGATCAGAGACGGACCGGATCAGAGACGGACCGGATCAGAGATTAATCAGAAATGAACTGCACATTTTTCAATCTGCTGTAAATGTAACTTAAAGGGGTATTTTCAAAGTTTCTAATACTCAACATGGACTAAGTGTGCCGTCTCTATGTGGATGTTTCTTTCGGTTTCATCTGCTCGTGTCTGAGGTCTGATATTTCTGATGTTCAGGTTCAACACTGAGGACGAGGCTCTGGCTATCGCTAACGCGTCTAACGTTGGGCTGGCAGGTGAGTGTGTCCTTCTTAACTCCTGATGAACAAGTCTTCGTGTTTCTAGCTTTATATCAGGCAGAGTTCACTTCGTTAACGAGACTTTGACGAGTTAAAGTTCATCACTGATAATAAAAACTCTGATGAACGTTTGTTTAGATTTTGTTGACAAGATGTAAACTTTAGTGTTGGACCGTGGGACATTCAGAGTCCATGTTTCCCCCTGTGCTGTGCGTCTTTAAAGATGGCGTGATGACTTCCTGTGACAGGCTGAGTTCTTATCTGAGGGGCTCAGTGTTAGCTTGGTCTCTACCTGCAGCAGGTGTGCTTTATGAACCAGCTCTCCTCACCTCCATGCATCTGTCTCATCTTCAGTGAGGAGTTTTACCCCCCGGTGTGCGTTAGTGACAAAGACACAACCGGGGGGACGTCTGTTTAATATTGGATGTTTGACGTTGTTGCCGTGGTTACCGTCTACAGCTTGATTTAATCCAGTTTGGTGAAACATCAGACACATTTAGAAAGTTTGGATCAACTCCTCCTCATCAAAGATGCAGATGCATTTCAGAGTGCCGTGAACTGACCGTCTGTCCAGAGCGCCTGTCACAGCAAGGTGCATTCAGGGACCGTCGTAAATGTGCAATACAGTCCTTTCATGGCATTTGACTGTGAGTCCAGAGAATCTAAATACAGTCTCAGTGGTCACAGAGAGAATGTGTTCTTTTAACATGTAAGCAGGGCCAGGCTGAATTATTTACCTTCAGATATTACACAAAGTGTTAAAGGAGTGTTGATGATTTGAACTCTTAGTATAACCCTGATACTGATATCTGATCCACTACATGAATTATTTAAAGAGTGAAGATGTTTCTGCAAAAATCAAAGACTAACATGTTTTTATTTAACGTCTACTAAAACTATAAAGGGCTGAAAGACTAACATGAGACTAAAACTAACATTTAATCTAAAGACTGAGACTAAATCTAACACAGACGCCAAAATGAACACTGATGTCAGCTGAGGTTTCCTCATGCAGAGTTGAGTTGAAGTCAGTTTAATGTTCCCTGACAGTCCCGAGGAGTCTCTGAGTCTTTGCTGAACTTTACAAACTTTCATTCCATTTTTTTTAAGTTATATTTTTGGGCCTTTTTGCCTTTTATTGGATAGGACAGCTGAAGAGAGACAGGACATGTGGGCAGTAGAGAGCGGGGGAAGACATGTTCGAGGCTGGAATCAAACCATGTCCGATTTGTCGAGTTAAAAGGGGGCGCCCTAAAACCACCTGGCCAACAGCGCCCCCTAACCTTCCTCAGTTTGAAGAAGTAACTAACAGAATGATCCTTCGATAATTGTTGATGTGGAAGGACTGAAACATGAAGGGTCAGTTTTTTAAATTCAGATTGAAAAGGTTCACTAACTGTAGAATCTGTTGTGTTGGAGATGAATCTGTAAACAGAAGGTTTCTTTAATAAGATCATCAGGAGCACATAGTGACCCTGACTGACTCCATCTCTCCTCCTCAGGTTACATGTTCTCACAGGATGTGAGTCAGATCTGGCGAGTGGCGGAGGCGTTGGAGGTCGGGATAGTGGGAGTCAACGAGGGTCTGCTGTCCACCCCGGAGGCCACGTTCGGCGGGGTCAAACAGTCCGGTCTGGGCCGTGAGGGCTCAAAGTACGGCGTCGATGAGTACCTGGATGTGAAGTACATGTGCTTTGGCGGTCTGAAGCCCTGAAGGGTCTGAAGCCCTGAAAGGCCTGAAGCCCTGAAGGGTCTGAGGCCCTGAAGGGTCTGAGGCCCTGAAGGGTCTGAGGCCCTGAAGGGTCTGAGGCTCTGAAGGGTCTCTGGTAAACATGACGTAATCGTTAAAGGAGCTCCGGCTTCGTTTAGAAATCAAAACTAAAGTATCAACGTAGAAAAAGAGTCAATTCACTGTTTTACAATCTGCTGAATATTTTTATGCCCGTGTGACATTTCTCTGACTCAGCCAGGAGGGGGCAGCACTGATAAAACAGGGTCCTCTTTATGTCCCTCTGTCGGCTCTTCATCATCAAACATTAACATGAAGTGTAGACACGGACGTTACTCAGCCGCTCAGACTCTCAATGACAGGCGTTTATTTTTATAGAAGCTGTAAACCTTCAGAGAAGAATCCAGACGGACTCACAGAACCAGAAAGTCAAACCCTGACACGCCTTTAACACTCCTGAGCTGTGATTGGCTGATTGCTGGACACGCCAACATTCTAGAATGTTTTTGTTTTGATGAACATTCCAGAACGTTGCTGCAGCAGAACATGGAACATTAACAACCACAAACTCATAGCCAATCAGAACGCAGCATTCTCAGTGAAGCTTTAATGATCCTCCCTTCAGTCGACTCTCAGAGAGGACGTCCGTCTCAGTTCACGTCTGAGTCTCTCGTTTCCTGTGATTGAACATTATTTCATTTATTATTGGAGTCAGTAAAACAGCTTCCAGTGCAACAACGTTTTCCTTTGCTAAGTCTCTAGAAAATACTTTTTAAAAACATTATTTTATGAGGTTTAATAACTTGAATAATCTGGACCTGTCGGGTGAATGTGAACTCATGATGTTTGTGTTTACTGCGGCGGTCACCGCGTCAGATCAGACCATCACAGAGTCACACGTGTGTGTTGGGACTTGGCCGACAGACTTACCTTACCCTAACCTTAACACCTAACCTCAACCCAAACCTCAACCCCAACCCTAAACCCAAACCCTAATCCTTAACCCTGACCCCAACCCTAACCCTTAACTCAAACCTCAACCCTAACCGTTAACTGTAAACACAAACCCAAACCCTAATCCTAAACCCTAACTCTTGACCCTAACCCTAACCCCTAACCCTTGACCCTTAACTGTAAACCCTAACCCCTAACCCTTGACCCTTAACTGTAAACCCTAACCCCTAACCCTTGACCCTTAACTGTAAACCCTAACCCCTAACCCTTGACCCTCCATCTGCAGGATCAGGTTATAATTGCGCTGATACCTTGACGTCTGACCTTGCCTTTAGAGAGATTTTGACAGGAAGCAGACAGATACACACTCTTTAATGTCTGACTCTTTGTGTTCTAAGTAAAGTTTCAGAGACCCTCACGTCGTCAGATCACTGAATAATCCCAGAGTTTGTTCCTGAAGACAAAAGTCAGTTTGGTGTTTTGAATATGATCCATGTTCCAGGTCCAGATCTTCTTCTCTCAGCTGCTCGTGAACACTTCATGAAAATCACAGATCCTGTTTTTCTGTTTAGACTTTATTTTCTCTGACATGACATTCTCATTTCAAATGCAACAGATAATTCACATGAGACAGGATGCATCCAGTCAAATTTACATCACCTGAAATGATACCTTTGATTTGATCCCACGTTGTGAGGCGTGGAGCGAGTGAACTTAAGAACGCTGTGAAGCTGTAACGTCCGAGTAGAGGTGAAGAAAGGAGAGATCCAATAAAAGGAAGAAGCACAAACCCTTTTTTAGATTGTTGTGAAGTCCTAGTTTGTCCTGAACCTCCTGCCGTCCCGTCGTGATGTGACTTTATATTTGATATGAATACTCGACGTGTTGGAACTGGGTCTGTGGAATAATTGATGCTGGAACAGTTTGATATTAATAATTAAAGCATGAGCTGTTTCTGTTTCTGTGTCGTGTTGTAGGACGATGTTAAACATGTCAGTGATGCCTTCAGGGATCAGTCTCTAAAGTAATAATAAATCAATGTTAAATACAAACCTAATATTGAACATGCATGTATGCATGCCCCTAACTCCTGGAAGAGAACAGACGCCATGACGGTTTGACTTCCTGTGGTCGTGAGACCTCAAGAAGACGTTTAATCTGAGCCAATAAGAAGAGTTAAAAACCGTCAGCCATCTTTAAAGTGCCATGTTGTTGTTTTTACCTCATGTTGAGCTGAAGGCGTCTCTGCTGACCTCTAGAGGTGTAATGTTATATTTCTAACTGCAGAGGAAGAAAGACTCTGAGTTCCTCTCCTCCAGGACTCTGCAGCTCGTCCTGTCTCTAATGTACGGTGACATTTGTCCTAATTGTAATATACTGTTGTCGTTATAGTTCATTTAAAAAGAATAACTTTTGTATGAATGGAGAATTAAAGCCTAAATTGTAATAATACATTTTGTCTCGTGTGATTTTTAATGTCATTTTGTTAAATTCTGGATGAAGGAGTAAAAAGGCCAGATTACAGAAACAGTCTTTATAATGTGAGCTTAAAGTCAGAATATTAACCTGCAGATCTAATTTAGGTCCAATTTTAAATTATAGATACATATATATATTATGTCTTCACTTTATTTTTAATTTGTATTTATTTATTTATTAATTTATTGTGAATATTTTATTATTTATTTAGTAATTGGATCTTTTTTATTCCAGTGATTTTACAGTATTAATACATTTTGTCTCTGTGTGATTCTTAATGAATATTTCTACTCTGTCGTTCTGTTGGCACGGTTACATTCTGGATGATGGAGTAAAAATATGAGCTAAAAGTCGTAATATTACAAGAACAAGCTTCATTCTCTCATTATATCTTACCCTGCAGATCTAACTCAAATTTTAAGTTTATTTTTTTGAATTAAAATTCTCCAATTTTAAATTATAAATACATATATATTATATATTCACTTTGTTTTTATTATTTAATTTATTGTGAATTATATCATTATTTATTTAGTAATTAATTGATCTTATTTTATTCCAGTGATTTTACAGCATCTTAATATTTAATTAGCTTTTATTTTTCTGTTTTCATTTCTTGAAGTGAAGCTTCTCAGTTCCTTTTTCTGGTTTCATCTTTTAGTCTTTAATTTATTTTGGTGAGTCTAACTTCCTGTCTTGAGTTTTAACATTTTATTTTACCTCCAGTGTTTCCTTCCTTTTTATTATTATGGTTATTATTTTAAATCATGTTCTCCTTTCTCAGATTTACATCATTTTAGAACAACTTAATATTTATACCAGTTAATTCTAGTAAATCACCAGATTAAGATGAATAAATTACTGATTCATTATTTTTAATTTGACTTTGTTCTTATAATATTAGGATCTTTTCATATTTTAACATTATCTGTAAATCTGAGGGTCTGTCTTCTTTAATGTGGCTTTAACACTCGACTGACTAACTGTTAGCTTTAGCATTAGCCTGGGGTTGGATAAATGTCTAAGTATCTAAGATGAACAGATATGTGTGTAATTCAGAGTCCAGTCTCCCCTGGGCTCACCCCGTCCTGGACCTCTCTGTGAAGGATAAATGTCTGCTTCTGTTTTGAATCCTTCTGAAGAGTTCAGGTGTTAAAGGTTCACAGGTCAGTGAGGTTGGATATCTCACCTTCCTCTCCCTCACATTCAGACGTTCAGACCTGCATCGCCCTGATAAGAAGAGCAGGTTCTCCTCAGGCAGGCAGGAAGTCTTCATGTTCTTGTGAAGGACCCTGAAAGGTGTCTGAATCATGTCACTGACCTCGCAGCACAAGCTCTCTGGGGAATAAAGAGTTAAATATCTCGCTGCCACAGGGGGGCGCCAGAGTTCAAATACCCCTGAGACGAGTCCTCTTCGTGTCACCAGGAGGTGGACTGTCTCCCTTCAGCCGAAGGCGTTCCCGTTGCGTGCCGCCTGAGAGCAGAGCCGGTTCCTGCTGCAGACGGGGCGGTCCCGGCTGAAGATGGTGTCCTGGTCACTGTCCAGCTCTGACTCGGACATCATGAGGCTGGAGTTGTGCTCTGTGCTGCGATGTTTGATACCTGCAGACAGGGGAAGGGCTCTGAGCCTTATTTCTGCTAATCATTCAACAGTCCTGAATCCTTCATAACCCTAACCCTAACCCTAACCCTAACCCTTACCCTAACCCTAACCTTAACCCTAATCACAACCCTAACCTTAACCACAACCCTAACCCTAACCCTAACCCTAACCCTAACCCCTAACCCTAACCCTAACCCTAACCCTAACCCTAACCCCAATCACAACCCTAACCCTAACCCTACTCACAACCCTAACCCTAATCACAACCCTAATCCTAACCCTAGCCTTAACCACAACCCTAACCCTAACCCTAACACTAATCACAACCCTAACCCTAACCCTAATCACAACCCTAACCCTAACCCTAACCCTAATCACAACCCTAACCCTAACCCTAACACTAATCACAACCCTAACCCTAACCCTAACCTTAACCACAACCCTAACCCTAACCCTAATCACAACCCTAACCCTAACACTAATCACAACCCTAACCCTAATCACAACCCTAACCCTAACCCTAACCCTAATCACAACCCTAACCCTAACACTAATCACAACCCTAACCCTAACCCTAACCCTAATCACAACCCTAACCCTAACCCTAATCACAACCCTAACCCTAACCCTAACCACAACCCTAACCCTAACCCTAATCACAACCCTAACCCTAACCCTAATCATAACCCTAACCCTAACCCTAATCACAACCCTAACCCTAACCCTAATCACAACCCTAACCCTAACCACAACCCTGACCCTAACCACAACCCTGACCCTAATCACAACCCTAACCTAACCCTAATCACAACCCTAACCCTAACCCTAATCACAACCCTAACCCTAACCCTAATCACAACCCTAACCCTAACCACAACCCTAACCCTAATCACAACCCTAACCCTAATCACAACCCTAACCCTAATCACAACCCTTATCACAACCCCAACCCTGACCCTAACCCTAATCACAACCCTAACCCTAATCACAACCCTAACCCCAACCCTAATCACAACCCTAACCCTAACCCTAATCACACCCTAACCCTAACCACAACCCTGACCCTAACCACAACCCTGACCCTAACCCTAACCCTAATCACAACCCTAACCCCAACCCTAATCACAACCCTAACCCTAACCCTAATCACAACCCTAACCCTAACCCTAATCACAACCCTAACCCTAACCCTAATCACAACCCTAACCCTAATCACAACCCTAACCCTAACCCTAACCACAACCCTAACCCTAACCCTAATCATAACCCTAACCCTAACCCTAATCACAACCCTAACCCTAATCACAACCCTAACCCTAATCACAACCCTTATCACAACCCCAACCCTGACCCTAACCCTAATCACAACCCTAACCCTAATCACAACCCTAACCCCAACCCTAATCACAACCCTAACCCTAACCCTAATCACAACCCTAACCCTAACCACAACCCTGACCCTAACCACAACCCTGACCCTAACCCTAACCCTAATCACAACCCTAACCCCAACCCTAATCACAACCCTAACCCTAACCCTAATCACAACCCTAACCCTAACCCTAATCACAACCCTAACCCTAACCCTAATCACAACCCTAACCCTAACCCTAATCACAACCCTAACCCTAATCACAACCCTAACCCTAACCCTAATCACAACCCTAACCCTAACCCTAATCACAACCCTAACCCTAACCCTAATCACAACCCTAACCCTAAACACAACCCTAACCCTAATCACAACCCTAACCCTAATCACAACCCTAACCCTAATCACAACCCTTATCACAACCCCAACCCTGACCCTAACCCTAATCACAACCCTAACCCTAATCACAACCCTAACCCCAACCCTAATCACAACCCTAACCCTAACCCTAATCACAACCCTAACCCTAACCACAACCCTGACCCTAACCACAACCCTGACCCTAACCCTAACCCTAA
This sequence comes from Notolabrus celidotus, assembly GCF_009762535.1. Lineage (NCBI taxonomy): Eukaryota > Metazoa > Chordata > Actinopteri > Labriformes > Labridae > Notolabrus > Notolabrus celidotus. Next base: position 248,282 of record NC_048283.1, on the reverse strand, counting down.
TCACAACCCTAACCCCAACCCTAATCACAACCCTAACCCTAACCCTAATCACAACCCTAACCCTAACCCTAATCACAACCCTAACCCTAACCCTAATCACAACCCTAACCCTAATCACAACCCTAACCCTAACCCTAATCACAACCCTAACCCTAACCCTAATCACAACCCTAACCCTAACCCTAATCACAACCCTAACCCTAATCACAACCCTAACCCTAACCCTAACCACAACCCTAACCCTAATCACAACCCTAACCCTAATCACAACCCTAACCCTAACCCTAATCACAACCCTAACCCTAATCATAACCCTAACCCTAACCCTAATCACAACCCTAACCCTAATCACAACCCTAACCCTACCTTAACCCTAACCCCTAACCCTAACCCTAACCCTAATCACAACCCTAACCCTAACCCTAATCACAACCCTAACCCTAACACTAATCACAACCCTAACCCTAATCACAACCCTAACCCTAACCCTAACCCTAACCCCTAACCCTAACCCTAATCACAACCCTAACCCTAACCTTAATCACAACCCTAACCCTAACCCTAATCACAACCCTAACCCTAACCCTAATCACAACCCTAACCCTAACCCTAATCACAACCCTAACCCTAACCTTAATCACAACCCTAACCCTAACCCTAATCACAACCCTAACCCTAACCCTAATCACAACCCTAACCCTAACCCTAACCCTAATCACAACCCTAACCCTAACCCTAATCACAACCCTAACCCTAACCCTAATCACAACCCTAACCCTAACCCTAATCACAACCCTAACCCTAACCTTAATCACAACCCTAACCCTAACACTAATCACAACCCTAACCCTAACCCTAATCACAACCCTAACCCTAATCACAACCCTAACCCTAACACTAACCCTAACCCTAACACTAATCACAACCCTAACCCTAATCACAACCCTAACCCTAACACTAACCCTAACCCTAACCCTACTCACAACCCTACTCACAACCCTAACCCTAATCACAACCCTAACCCTAATCACAACCCTAACCCTAACCTTAATCACAACCCTAACCCTAACCCTAATCACAACCCTAACCCTAACCCTAATCACAACCCTAACCCTAACCCTAATCACAACCCTAACCCTAACCCTAATCACAACCCTAACCCTAACCCTAATCACAACCCTAACCCTAACCTTAATCACAACCCTAACCCTAACCCTAATCACAACCCTAACCCTAACCCTAATCACAACCCTAACCCTAACCCTAACCCTAACCCTAACCCTAATCACAACCCTAACCCTAACCCTAATCACAACCCTAACCCTAACCTTAATCACAACCCTAACCCTAACCCTAATCACAACCCTAACCCTAACCCTAATCACAACCCTAACCCTAACCCTAATCACAACCCTAACCCTAACCCTAATCACAACCCTAACCCTAACCTTAATCACAACCCTAACCCTAACCCTAATCACAACCCTAACCCTAACCCTAATCACAACCCTAACCCTAACCCTAACCCTAACCCTAACCCTAATCACAACCCTAACCCTAACCCTAATCACAACCCTAACCCTAACCCTAATCACAACCCTAACCCTAACCCTAATCACAACCCTAACCCTAACCTTAATCACAACCCTAACCCTAACACTAATCACAACCCTAACCCTAACCCTAATCACAACCCTAACCCTAATCACAACCCTAACCCTAACACTAACCCTAACCCTAACCCTACTCACAACCCTACTCACAACCCTAACCCTAATCACAACCCTAACCCTAATCACAACCCTAACCCTAACCCTAATCACAACCCTAACCCTAATCACAACCCTAACCCTAACACTAACCCTAACCCTAACCCTACTCACAACCCTACTCACAACCCTAACCCTAATCACAACCCTAACCCTAATCACAACCCTAACCCTAACACTAACCCTAACCCTAACCCTAATCACAACCCTAACCCTAACACTAACCCTAACCCTAACCCTACTCACAACCCTACTCACAACCCTAACCCTAACCACAACCCTAACCCTAATCACAACCCTAACCCTAATCACAACCCTAACCCTAATCACAACCCTTATCACAACCCCAACCCTGACCCTAACCCTAATCACAACCCTAACCCTAATCACAACCCTAACCCCAACCCTAATCACAACCCTAACCCTAACCCTAATCACAACCCTAACCCTAACCACAACCCTGACCCTAACCACAACCCTGACCCTAACCCTAACCCTAATCACAACCCTAACCCCAACCCTAATCACAACCCTAACCCTAACCCTAATCACAACCCTAACCCTAACCCTAATCACAACCCTAACCCTAACCCTAATCACAACCCTAACCCTAATCACAACCCTAACCCTAACCCTAACCACAACCCTAACCCTAACCCTAATCATAACCCTAACCCTAACCCTAATCACAACCCTAACCCTAATCACAACCCTAACCCTAATCACAACCCTTATCACAACCCCAACCCTGACCCTAACCCTAATCACAACCCTAACCCTAATCACAACCCTAACCCCAACCCTAATCACAACCCTAACCCTAACCCTAATCACAACCCTAACCCTAACCACAACCCTGACCCTAACCACAACCCTGACCCTAACCCTAACCCTAATCACAACCCTAACCCCAACCCTAATCACAACCCTAACCCTAACCCTAATCACAACCCTAACCCTAACCCTAATCACAACCCTAACCCTAACCCTAATCACAACCCTAACCCTAACCCTAATCACAACCCTAACCCTAATCACAACCCTAACCCTAACCCTAATCACAACCCTAACCCTAACCCTAATCACAACCCTAACCCTAACCCTAATCACAACCCTAACCCTAACCACAACCCTAACCCTAATCACAACCCTAACCCTAATCACAACCCTAACCCTAATCACAACCCTTATCACAACCCCAACCCTGACCCTAACCCTAATCACAACCCTAACCCTAATCACAACCCTAACCCCAACCCTAATCACAACCCTAACCCTAACCCTAATCACAACCCTAACCCTAACCACAACCCTGACCCTAACCACAACCCTGACCCTAACCCTAACCCTAATCACAACCCTAACCCCAACCCTAATCACAACCCTAACCCTAACCCTAATCACAACCCTAACCCTAACCCTAATCACAACCCTAACCCTAACCCTAATCACAACCCTAACCCTAATCACAACCCTAACCCTAACCCTAATCACAACCCTAACCCTAACCCTAATCACAACCCTAACCCTAACCCTAATCACAACCCTAACCCTAATCACAACCCTAACCCTAACCCTAACCACAACCCTAACCCTAATCACAACCCTAACCCTAATCACAACCCTAACCCTAACCCTAATCACAACCCTAACCCTAATCATAACCCTAACCCTAACCCTAATCACAACCCTAACCCTAATCACAACCCTAACCCTAACCTTAACCCTAACCCCTAACCCTAACCCTAACCCTAATCACAACCCTAACCCTAACCCTAATCACAACCCTAACCCTAACACTAATCACAACCCTAACCCTAATCACAACCCTAACCCTAACCCTAACCCCTAACCCTAACCCTAATCACAACCCTAACCCTAACCTTAATCACAACCCTAACCCTAACCCTAATCACAACCCTAACCCTAACCCTAATCACAACCCTAACCCTAACCCTAATCACAACCCTAACCCTAACCTTAATCACAACCCTAACCCTAACCCTAATCACAACCCTAACCCTAACCCTAATCACAACCCTAACCCTAACCCTAACCCTAACCCTAATCACAACCCTAACCCTAACCCTAATCACAACCCTAACCCTAACCCTAATCACAACCCTAACCCTAACCCTAATCACAACCCTAACCCTAACCTTAATCACAACCCTAACCCTAACACTAATCACAACCCTAACCCTAACCCTAATCACAACCCTAACCCTAATCACAACCCTAACACTAACCCTAACCCTAACACTAATCACAACCCTAACACTAACCCTAACCCTAACCCTAATCACAACCCTAACACTAACCCTAACCCTAACACTAATCACAACCCTAACCCTAACACTAACCCTAACCCTAACCCTAATCACAACCCTAACCCTAACACTAACCCTAACCCTAACCCTACTCACAACCCTACTCACAACCCTAACCCTAATCACAACCCTAACCCTAATCACAACCCTAACCCTAACCTTAATCACAACCCTAACCCTAACCCTAATCACAACCCTAACCCTAACCCTAATCACAACCCTAACCCTAACCCTAATCACAACCCTAACCCTAACCTTAATCACAACCCTAACCCTAACCCTAATCACAACCCTAACCCTAACCCTAATCACAACCCTAACCCTAACCCTAACCCTAACCCTAACCCTAATCACAACCCTAACCCTAACCCTAATCACAACCCTAACCCTAACCTTAATCACAACCCTAACCCTAACCCTAATCACAACCCTAACCCTAACCCTAATCACAACCCTAACCCTAACCCTAATCACAACCCTAACCCTAACCCTAATCACAACCCTAACCCTAACCTTAATCACAACCCTAACCCTAATCACAACCCTAACCCTAACCCTAATCACAACCCTAACCCTAACCCTAACCCTAACCCTAACCCTAATCACAACCCTAACCCTAACCCTAATCACAACCCTAACCCTAACCCTAATCACAACCCTAACCCTAACCCTAATCACAACCCTAACCCTAACCTTAATCACAACCCTAACCCTAACACTAATCACAACCCTAACCCTAACCCTAATCACAACCCTAACCCTAATCACAACCCTAACCCTAACACTAACCCTAACCCTAACCCTACTCACAACCCTACTCACAACCCTAACCCTAATCACAACCCTAACCCTAATCACAACCCTAACCCTAATCACAACCCTAACCCTAATCACAACCCTAACCCTAATCACAACCCTAACCCTAACCCTAACCCTAATCACAACCCTAATCACAACCCTAACCCTAACCCTAATCAGAACCCTAACCCTAATCACAACCCAAAGCCTAATCACAACCCTAATCATAACCCTTATCACAACCCTAACCCTAATCAAAACCCTAACCCTAACCCTAACCCTAACCCTAACCCTCCTTCAGCATCTCAAACACTGACTTTGATGTGAATATGTTATAACCTACGTACAGAACCTGGTCTGATCACAATCTGAGGGACTCACTGAATTTGGGTCTGAGCTCTACTCGCTCCTGCTCGTCCATGTTGTCCAGGATGGTGTATTTGGTTTTCTTCCTCACCTTGGTCTGTCTCCTCCTGCACACAGTCCACAAACACAGACACAGGAACACGGCAGATTTATCAGGGTGTTTGGAGTTAAACATCTGGATTAGTTCATAAATTTCAATCAGGATCAGGTCCTGGTCTTTCAGAGAAGAACTGGATCAGACCAGCCTGCTCCTCTACGGCAGCAGAGCCGGGATGTTTCAGCTCCAGTCAGTGTGTCTGTTTACGCTCGGCTAGCTGGACTCGGGGATCAGAGTACGGTCTGTGCTCACCTCTTGCAGCAGCAGATGAAGGTCCAGCTGACGGACAGGATGAGGACCATGAGCATGAAGCTGGTCAGGATGACGTACAGGACCCTCCACTCTGACAGGAAGACAAGAGAGTCAGGGGGTCTGATCAGGGGTCAGATCAGACCTGCTGCACATGAAATGATACCACACACCTAGACCAGTGTTCAGCAGGTAATGCTGGAGTCCCCAAACCCAGAGTCCAAGTCTGAGTCACAGAAGAAGATCTCAGTCCAAGTCAGTTCCTCATCACCTGAGTCAGACTCAGGTCATCATTACCCGAGTTTAAGTCTGAGTCCCAGAGTCTAAGCTTAGTCCCCATTACTTGAGTTTAGTCTAAGCCGAGTCCCCGTCATCAGCGCCAGAGTCTAAGCCAAGTCCCCATCATCAATGCCAGAGTCTAAGCCGAGTCCCCGTCATCAACTCCAGAGTCTAAGCCGAGTCCCCGTCATCAACTCCAGAGTCTAAGCCGAGTCCCCATCATCAATGCCAGAGTCTAAGCCGAGTCCCCATCATCAACTCCAGAGTCTAAGCGGAGTCCCGGTCATCAACGCCAGAGTCTAAGCCAAGTCCCCATCATCAACACCAGAGTCTAAGCCGAGTCCCCGTCATCAACGCCAGAGTCTAGAGTCTAAGCCGAGTCCCCGTCATCAACTCCAGAGTCTAAGCCGAGTCCCCATCATCAACACCAGAGTCTAAGCCGAGTCCCCATCATCAACACCAGAGTCTAAGCCGAGTCCCCGTCATCAACGCCAGAGTCTAAGCCGAGTCCCCATCATCAACGCCAGAGTCTAAGCCGAGTCCCCTTCATCAACTCCAGAGTCTAAGCCGAGTCCCCTTCATCAACACCAGAGTCTAAGCCGAGTCCCCGTCATCAACACCAGAGTCTAAGCCGAGTCCCCATCATCAACACCAGAGTCTAAGCCGAGTCCCCGTCATCAACACCAGAGTCTAAGCCGAGTCCCCATCATCAACACCAGAGTCTAAGCCGAGTCCCCGTCATCAACGCCAGAGTCTAAGCCGAGTCCCCGTCATCAACTCCAGAGTCTAAGCCGAGTCCCCGTCATCAACTCCAGAGTCTAAGCCGAGTCCCCATCATCAACGCCAGGGTCTAAGCGGAGTCCCCGTCACCAACTCCAGAGTCTAAGCCGAGTCCCCGTCATCAACTCCAGAGTCTAAGCCGAGTCCCCATCATCAACGCCAGAGTCTAAGCCGAGTCCCCGTCATCAACTCCAGAGTCTAAGCCGAGTCCCCGTCATCAACGCCAGAGTCTAAGCCGAGTCCCCGTCATCAACTCCAGAGTCTAAGCCGAGTCCCCGTCATCAACTCCAGAGTCTAAGCCGAGTCCCCGTCATCAACGCCAGAGTCTAAGCCGAGTCCCCGTCATCAACACCAGAGTCTAAGCCGAGTCCCCGTCATCAACTCCAGAGTCTAAGCCGAGTCCCCATCATCAACGCCAGAGTCTAAGCCGTGTCCCCGTCATCAACGCCAGAGTCTAAGCCGAGTCCCCGTCATCAACGCCAGAGTCTAAGCCGAGTCCCCGTCATCAACTCCAGAGTCTAAGCCGAGTCCCCGTCATCAACTCCAGAGTCTAAGCCGAGTCCCCATCATCAACTCCAGAGTCTAAGCCGAGTCCCCTTCATCAACTCCAGAGTCTAAGCCGAGTCCCCATCATCAACGCCAGAGTCTAAGCCGAGTCCCCTTCATCAACTCCAGAGTCTAAGCCGAGTCCCCGTCATCAACGCCAGAGTCTAAGCACGCCGCAGGATTATCATTCTTCGTGTTTCTGGTTACCACAGTTACTCTCTCCATCACCGAGGTACAGACGAATCAGGTTCTCCGTCCAGAAGGGGTCGCACAGGCACTCCTTTGTGATTGGATCACACTGGCCCCGCCCCGAACACTGAAGCTGGCACACTGACAGAAAAACAACAACGACACAGAGACGTCATCTGACTGTTGGAGTATCTACAGACCAGAGATCAGAGCATGAAGAGCTGATCCATCCATGTTGGGTGAGTTGAAGTATGAAGCTGGAGCAGGAACAAATCTGGATCAGCAGACGGGGATAAAGTCAAAGATCTCTGCGGTTTGAACTCACAGACGGTGTCGACTCTCAGCACTCTGAACAGCAGGTAGTCACTCTTCTCTCTCAGCAGCTGGTTCCTCAGCAGACTCACGATCCTGGAGCCGGAGACCGGTCCCGAGGGGCCCCGCACCGAGAACCGCAACACCGTGCTGCACAAACACACAGAGCAGAAAAACAAGGACGTAAGATTTCTATCTAAACGAGCTCTGAAGCATCTCTGAAAGGACGTCAGGGGAAGTAGATTCTCATTATCTAAGAGAGATTTAAAGATTTGATGTCTTAAAAAGAGAATTATTGATGATCCAGAGGACGATTCAAGCTGCTCCAGGGCTTTAAAGAGGTTTTAGATTTCAGTAATCAGAGGGTCAGCTCGCTAAGTGAACCTGAGATCAGGTACCTGAGGTGGGAGTGTCCCAGCAGCGCTCGCACTTGGATGTCTCCGTCGAGGTAGTGGAGCAGAGCGGCGAGCTGTCGGAGCACCGTGTCCCTCTGAGACACGCTCACCTGAGACACCGACACCAACATCTCCAGCTCCACCTCCTCCCCTCCACCCGGCTCTACGGGGGACAGAGCAGGGTCACAGGTCACCGCATGAAGCAGGTAGGAATCCCCCACACGGACAGGAGCCGGTCCTTACCTGGTCGGACCTCCACGGTCGCCATGGCGGAGCAGGATCGACCTTGAGCGTCGGACACCCTCAGCTGGAACAGATAGGTACCTTCCACCAGGTTAGCCAGGTAGAGAGAGGCCTGAGTGTCTGAGCCGTACAGCACGTCCTGCAGACAGACAGCAGAGCGTCCTCATTACAATATATAAACTCACTGTGACCGGATTAAAAGTGTTTAAAGATTTAATAATCTAATCTGATCTTAAAGCTCCAGAAAGGAACGTTAGATTGATTGTGGCGCCCCCTGTGGACAAACAGGTTCCTTTCACTCTGATCTGATCAGCCTGAAAATATTCAGCTTTAAACAATCTGACCCTCCTGAGTCAGCAAGTACCGACCCCTGCAGCAGGACTCTGGCTGTCCCTGACCCACAGGAAGTGGACTTCTGACTGATCCCCGTCCGTCACAGAGCCTCGGAGGACCAGGGAGTTGTTGGGCAGAGTCAGAGTATGGCTGCCGCTGGCGTGAGCGACGGGACGAAGACTTCTGTCTGTAAGAGAAGAGACGACAAAATACTCTCTGAATCAGTCATGACCGATCCTGGAACACAATCAGCCAGTGAGTCTCAGCTTCACTGTAAACAGTTCCACAGAGTCTCAGCTTCACTGTAAACAGTTCCACAGAGTCTCAGCTTCACTGTAAACAGTTCCACAGAGTCTCAGCTTCACTGTAAACAGTTCCACAGAGTCTCTGCTTCACTGTAAACAGTTCCACAGAGTCTCAGCTTTACTGTAAACAGTTCCCCAGAGTCCCAGTTTCACTGTAAACAGTTCCGCAGAGTCTCAGCTTCACTGTAAACAGTTCCAGAGTCTCAGCTTCACTGTAAACAGCTCCACAGAGTCTCAGCTTCACTGTAAACAGTTCCACAGAGTCTCAGCTTCACTGTAAACAGCTCCACAGAGTCTCAGCTTCACTGTAAACAGTTCCACAGAGTCTCAGCTTCACTGTAAACAGTTCCACAGAGTCTCAGCTTCACTGTCAGAGGCTTCCCTCTGGCTTCCTTCAGTGGTATGAACCTGAAACAGAAACTGATGTTCTTGTAATTAACGGGTCTTCAGTTTGCTGAAATAACAACATCATGATGCAGATTAGTCAGACGTCAGTCTTTGTCAGGTCTGTCCTCAAGAGGAGAAGAAAACTACGTCTACAATGTTTGTTTGTTGAATGGAGGTGGGATCCATCATTTCTGATGCTGCGTTCAGGGAAGTCAGGAAATCTAAACGCTGGTTGTCTTTAGTGACACAGCATCAAGCAGATTAGTGTCTCAGTGTAAATGTTTGATGTAGAACAGATTGTTAGCTGCTCTTCATGCAGAGATCTGTTTATAGAGAGGAAGAAATCCTCCTCACATTAACAACCATGGGAGCAGGGACTGTGCTCCTCCTGCTGTTGCTCTCCATACAGACTGTTCCTCCTGCTGTTGCTCTCCATACAGACTGTTCCTCCTGCTGTTGCTCTCCATACAGACTGTTCCTCCTGCTGTTGCTCTCCATACAGACTGTTCCTCCTGTTGTTGCTCACCATACAGACTGTTCCTCCTGCTGTTGTTCTCCATACAGACTGTTCCTCCTGCTGTTGCTCTGCATACAAACTGTTCCTCCTGCTGTTACTCTCCATACAGACTGTTCCTCCTGCTGTTGCTCTGCATACAAACTGTTCCTCCTGTTGTTGCTCTCCATACAGACTGTTCCTCCTGCTGTTGCTCTGCATACAGACTGATCCTCCTGCTGTTGCTCTCCATACAGACTGTTCCCCCTGCTGTTGCTCTCCATACAGACTGTTCCTCCTGCTGTTGCTCTCCATACAGACTGTTCCCCCTGTTGTTGCTCTCCATACAGACTGTTCCTCCTGCTGCTGCTCTCCATACAGACTGTTCCTCCTGCTGCTGCTCTCCATACAGACTGTTCCTCCTGCTGTTGCTCTCCATACAGACTGTTCCCCCTGTTGTTGCTCTCCATACAGACTGTTCCTCCTGCTGCTGCTCTCCATACAGACTGTTCCTCCTGCTGCTGCTCTCCATACAGACTG